>NW_026068314.1:0-88793 GCF_014885135.2 Alexandromys fortis
AACTTTTTTTTCCTTTTCTCAATTAAAAAAAAAAAGAAAAGAAGAAAAAAAACCATTGCCATTGTTGTTGAGGTCTCAGTAGCCCTCGTTGTCCGCTATGTTCAGCGAGACCAGTTTTAACCCAGGCTTTTTCAGACCCAGGCCAGCTGGCCTTGGCGAGTTCCCAATAGAACATCCCCATTGTCTCAGTGTGTGGGTGCACCCCTCCCCTCGCGGTCCTGAGTTCCTTGCTTGTGCTCTTTCTCCTTCTGCTCCTGATTTGGACCTTGAGATTTCAGTCCGGGGCTCCAATGTGGGTCTCTGTCTCTGTCTCTGTCTTTTCTCCTTTCATCGCCTGATGAAGGTTAATATTCAGGAGGATGCCTGAATATTCTCCCCAAAGAAAAACATATAGGCATCCTTCAAAGATATCTTAAAAGAAAACTGTACCAAACCTAGGAAAGATTGACCCACACACATAGAAGAAGCACACATAACACATTAAAGACAAGACCAGGAAAGGAAATTTCCATAGCATCTTATACTTAAAATACTGAAGAGACAGACAAATAAAGGTGCATTGAAAGTTGCAAGAAAAGGTGCAAATCACGAGTGAAGAACACTTTTCAAAGAACAGCTGAGTTCTCAAGGAAAACTTTCAAAGCCAGAAGAACCAGGAATAATACCACCCAAGTCCTAAATGACAGCCAATTTAAAATAATATGCCCAGAAAAACTACTGCTATGATTGAAGGAAAAGGAACAATTTTGCAAACATTTACAACCTAAAAATAATTTATATTTAACAAAACAAACTTAAGTTAATACAAGAAGCTTTATTTCGGGGTAAATAGAGGGATAAGCAAAACATAGAGACTTTGGAAAGAACATGAGCCATAATTAGTAAACCATAAAGACCACTGAGAACACAACACCAAAAATCAACAGCATGAAGACCAGAAACTAGCACACACATTTCAATAACAATTCAAGCATGAATGGCCTCAATTTTCCACTAAAAAAAACAGAGAGTGACTGAATGGATCAAGAAACAAAACCTATCTTTTGCCTACAAAAAGCAAATTTAAATATAAAGACAGGCACCACTTTAGAGTAAAAGGATAGACAAAAGTACTCCAATCAAATGGAACCATGTAGAAAAGAGGCATCACCATCCAAACATCTAAGGTAACAGACTTGGAATAGAAACTGATCAACAGAAATAAAGAGGGAAACTGCATTCTGATCAAGGGAGCAGTTAACCAAGAAGACATTATTGCCCTAAACATATGCACACCAAACTCAGAGACACATAATTTAAAAAAAATCTATCTTTGTTTTAAAAGACACACATTAACATAATCCATTAATAGCAGGAGAATTCAATACCCAACTTTCTCCAGTTGACAAGATATTTTGCAAAGAAAAATATACATAGAAACATCAGAATTGACCTCATATAACAAATAGACATAAAATGCCCACAGAACAATCCACCCAAATACTAAACAATATACATTTTACTCTGCATTATAAAGAAACTTTTCTATAATAAACCACATCTTGAAATGCAAAACAAATCAGTGCAACTAAAAAAATTTAAAAGATTAAATAAATGTCCTTGTAGTATGATTGAGCATCTTTTAGGTATATGCCCAAAAATGGTATTCCTGGATCCTGAGGTAAATTGATTCCCAATTTTCTGAAAAACCGCCATACTGACTTCCAAAGTGGTTGTACAAGTTTGCACTCCCACTAGTAATGGATGAGTGTTCGCCTTACTCCACATTTACCCCAGCATAAGCTATCATTGGTGTTTTTGATCTTAGCCATCCTGAGTGATGAAAGATGGTATCTCAGAGTAGTTTTTATTTGCATTTTCCTGATGGGTAAGGATGTTGTCTTTCAACAATTTGAGATTCTTCTGCTGAGAATTCTCTATTTGGTTCTGTACCACATTTTTTAATTGGGTTATCTGGAATTTTAATGTCTAAATTCTTGAGTTCTTTATATATTTTGAATATCAGTTTTCAGTCTCATATGGGCATGGTGAAGATCTTTTCCTACTCAGTAGGCTGTGTTTTTGTCTTTTTGACTGTGTCAACAAGCTTTACAGAAGCTTCTCAGATTCAGGAAGTCCCAATAATTATTGTTGCTCTCAGTGTCTGTGATACTGGTGTCATATTTGGGGAGAGGTCTCCTGTGTGCATGTATTGAAGACTGCTTCTCACTTTCTCTTCTATCAGGCTTAGTGTGGTTGAACTTATATTGAGGTCTTTAATCCATTTCGACTTGAGTTTCTTGCATGGGGATAGATATAAATCTATTTGCATTTTTCTACATGCTGACATCAATTTATGGTAGCACCATTTATTGAAGATACTTTTTTCCACTATGTAATTTTAACTTCTTTGTCAAAAATCAGATGTTAGTAGATGTGTGGATTAATATCTTGGTCTTTGATTTGATTCCACTGGTCAACCTGTTTGTTTTTATGCTAATACCAAGCTGTTTTTGTTACAATAGCTTTATAATAGAGCTTGATGTTAAGGATAGTGATGCCTACAGGATGGTTTTGGCTATACTAGGTTTTTTTGTATTCCCATATAAAGTTGATTATTGTTCTTTCAAGGTCTGTGAAGAATTGTGCTGTGATTTTGATGGAGATTGCTTTGAATATATACACTGCTTTTTATAGGACTGTCATTTTTATTATGATGAATCTACCTATCCAAGAGTATGGTAAATCTTTTCATTTTCTGGTATCTTCTTCAGTTTATTTCTCAAAGACTTAAAGTTCTTTTTAAACAGGTATTTCCCTACTTTGGTTAGTGTTACCCCAAGATATTTTACGTTATTTGTAGCGATAGTGAAGGCTGATCTTTCTATGATTTCTTTCTCAGCTTCTTTGTCATTTTATAAGGAAGGGATACTGGTTTTATTTTTTTAGTTGATCTTGTATCCTGCCATATTACTAAAGATGTTTATCAGCTGTAGGAGTTCCCTATTAGAGTTTTGGGGGTCACTTATGTATATGATCATATCATCTGCAAATAAGTGAAAGTTTGACTTCTTCCTTTCCAATTTGAATCCCCTTGATCAACTTTTGTTGTCTTATTGCTCTAGCCAGAAGGTACAGGCTCCACTTTTCTGAGTGTTGCAGCTGGTGCAGAATGGGAGGTTGTATCAGGTTCCTCACCTGCTGTAGTTGGCTAAGAGAATGGGGAAGGGTCTTTCCTTAACCACATAACCACATAGCAGGCTTGACCTGCTCTCTCATTCTAATGCCCTCACTCATGCCCGAGCACATAAGGTCATCTGTGCTGGCCAGGAGAGGTATAGGACTCTCTCCTGAGTGCTTCATTAGGTGAGAGGCAGGACCAATATTTCATAGTGTTGCAGTAAGTGAGGGACAAGATCAATTCTGTACAATCCTACTCTTTAGAGCTTTGGATATCAACACAAACCATGGATGCACCGAGCAAAGAACTTAGACATGGTCGCTGCAGCAGGACAGGCACAGACCTCATCATGGCCTTAGGTGGCAATCAAGCCACATTAACCTGCTCCTCACTACTTTCACCCCTTCTGATATGCTTTTGCCCATAGTACATGAGCCATTATCTCTCTCTCTATCTGTCTCTCTCTCTCTCTCTCTCTCTCTCTCTCTCTCTCTGTCATACCACACCATACATTTGCTCACCATAATAGTACCCATCTGCAGTTAAAAGTAAATTAGGTACAGAATGTTGGACTTACCAAGATAGGATAGATATGAATTGTTTGTCAAATACAAATAAACTAGACATTTTAGATGTACTTATTGCCTGTATATATTGTATATAGTCATTGGAATTAATGTATACAGTTTTCTTATATTAGCTATAGCCTTCTTTTATTTTAGACAAAAAGGGAAAGTGTAGCAAAAATTCATTTGTCTTTTAATAAATAAGACTTGCCTGAAGATCAGAGAGTAAAACAGCCCCACTGGTCAGCCTTACAGACCAGGAAGCAGTGATACTCACCTTTAATCCCACTAGCCAGACTGTTTGCAATAGAAACCAGGTGGTAGCGGCACATGTCCTTAATCCCAGCCCTAGAGAGGAACAAAAAATGGGAGGAGACAGCTCTCAGACACAGACTTATTCTGAGACTGGAAGCAGGCTTTGATTGTTAAGGACTTACGCTATTTCCAGTGACAAACTTCCTTCTTAAAGGTCACACCTCTCAAACCTCCCTATACAAAAATGTCAACCGGGAACTAAGTGTTTAAATTCCCAAGTCTTCAGGGGACATCTCATTTAAGCTATCCCAGCTCTGGTCCAATTTAGATCATCTGTATGTTCCTCATATCTTAGTCTCTGTGTAGCGACCTTAAAATCTCTACTTCAGGGTTTATTTAGGATATGGTAAGAATATTTGAGTATTTCATTTTGAAAAAAAAAGCACAATTTTTAACTATAGATGTTTCTTCCGAATTCTCTTCTTCCTCCTCCTCTTCTTTCTTATATTTCTTTCCTATTGTTTGGCTGTGGGTCTGCATCTGTTGCTGGATGAAGCCTGTCTGCTAACAAGTGGGCCAGGCAAAAATCTATGAGTACAACAGAACATTGTTAAGCATCATTATACTGACAATTTTTTTCTTTTGTTGTGTGTGGTTCTATCCTAGGTTCCCGGGCCATCCAGTCTCTATGTCCTGGTACTACAGACAGCGTTGGGTAGACTTACTCTCCTCCATAGGTTTTAGACTGGACTGGTAATTGGCTCACCACTCTCTCAGTCTATAGTTCACCCTTACCCAAGCCCATCTGACAGAACAGGCTGTAGATCAAAGGTTATGTGGCTGTATGAACATTTTGTTAATTTCAGCAAAAATTATGTTAATTTCTAGATGAGACTCTGAAGCCACTGTCAAGAAAGTATGGAGGTTACCAGAAATGTTTTGGAAACAGGAAAGATACCTTGGGGAAGCGAAAATGTTTTTTTTTTTTTACTTCTTTTAAATGTGATATTTTTTATTTTACTTGTGTTTTGTCCACAAGGACTGGTATCAGCTAATGCGCACAGACATGTAGGGCCTGGGGAGAACAACTCACACACGGGAAACCCAGACCTCAGCTGTTCCTACTGCACTGTTTTCCTGGAATTAGGAAAGTTCACTTTCCCATTTGATGGTTGCACTTTCTAACAACTTCAAGATCAGAACTGCCCTCTACTGATGACATGAAAATTATTTTTCTAGAGGGAGATGAGCTGATGACATTTCTTCCTTATAACTGCCTCTTAGAGCCTCATTCTACATGGTGTTTATCAAAGACCTGGCCAGGTGAGTGTGTTTGTTTGTCTGTTCACTAATAGTGAGAGTTGTAAGCGGGTGGTGAGTGAATCCAGATTTTCTGCAATGAAATGATTAGAGAATGCTCTGCTTCGAATTTTACTTTTGAGCCACATTGTGTCATAAAGAAACAAAACAGATTTTTGTAGACATAAAATATCAGTGTAATGATTTGTAAGAGAACATAGATTGCACTTACTATGACCTCTGACTATAATATGTGTGACAGTAGAAGGTGGGGCTACTGGAGAGACAGAGCCTAGCGGAAGTATGGAGAGAGAGACAGGAAAGGTTAACAGGGTGAGGATAATCAATGGTTGTTATATATTGAATGAAAATGTCATGAAATCCTTCAGTTTTACAATGAATGTACACTAGTACATATGTAAAAAGTGACCGCAAGTGGAATATTTTAGTGATCATATCTGACTATCTATTTTCCTTCATGTTCTCTAATAATTCTGAGAACATGGTTCCAACTATCTTAGTTTTCCTTTCTTGTCACAAAACACCTGAAATAACTTAGAAAGTGAAAATCAGAGAACACACATTTATTAGTTTGCAGGTGTACACTGATAATAATAAATTTCCTTTAAATTATACTTTGTTTTTGTCAGTTTACTACTTTTCTCAAGCTAACTGACCATGCATTTATGTATATGAAATTTAAGACAGAAATATAAGACAAATATTAACTGATTTATTGCTTATCAGTAAGTTTTTGTTAAGTTTGCATATACTTGGGTATTATGAAGAAAGTTTCAGCTTATGTCCTACTAAACCATAAAATGGTCTTCAACATTGTATAAAGTTGGAAAAATTCAGTTGCATATTGAGTGTTTTATTTAAAATAAGTTAAGTTTAATATATCAAGTCTTCTAAATTGAACTTTGTAACATTAAGACTGATACAATATTGAATAATATTTTCATTAGCAGTGAGAAAGTAATTTCAATTATTGAATAGTATAAAATTATTTAAAGTCAAAATCTCCAGGTTCATTAGAAAATACAATTGCTCATTAAAATACACGTTCATAAAAAATGCCAAGTAAATTTAAGTTTAACTGCTGAATGTCTTGAGTCCACTTTTATATTGCTGCAAAATCACTTACTAATGTATATGAGAGAATACATGGAAAGTGAAGGCTGGCATGGTGGCACACGGCTCTGATCTCAGCACTTTGCACGCTAATTCACAAGAATTGTGCGTTTAATAAAGCCAGTCTAATCTGAACTACAGGTTGAGACAGCAACCCACAGACCCACACAAATACAAAATTATTACAGTGGAAATCAGAAAATATGCAATTATGAATTTGTTTAAGAAATGGAACAAACTATGCAGGTAAATGTCATTTCATTACTGGACACAGATTATGAACAGCACAAAAATAGATGATGGCAGCAGGAGTTTCTGTTCGCAAGCGTTACAGAATTTACATCTGCTTCACAGGATGCACACTAAAAGTCTGCACTGATGCACTAGGCAGGACCCTCACTGACCTGATCACGTCACACAGAAAACAGAGGACACACTCTCCATTTTCCTTAAAGTTCATTATTTCATGAGCATATTTGATAAAAATCTCAGTTTCACTCAAACGCTATACACATATTCATGAGATCAGCTCCAGCACACAGTATGCTATTGATCTATTCTTGATCCCGATAGTCATTTCAAACACACCCACATGCACACACACACACACACACATTTCTAGTGAACATTTTCACGTCCTTCCCACACTTCCACCGTGTGACCTGTGATGGAGCTCTGGGTCTGACTGCTTCCCCACAGGCTCTGCAGTGACACTGATGCTGCGGCTTCATCGCAGGGGAACTGGCTGGAAAGTGTGAGACTGTAAAGTTCTAGTGAGCATCTGTGTGCTTCCAGTTGCCAGTGAGCTAAAGTTAATTTCATAAATAATAACTTATTCATTTTAATTATGTAAGTATATCTATCAGGTAATAGCTATGAATTAATACCTTAATAAAAGGTAGTCTCTATTTGCTTCTGCTGTCATTATGTATTTCATAAAGATCTGCTCATGGAACTGGTTTGAGTGTCTAAGATCCTCATCTTCCTGAGATTCCTGAAGACTTGTTAATATTGCTGACAGTGGACAGTACATCAGCCAGTACCATGTATCTTGTCATCTAAAAGTCACACAATCACTCCTTGTTCTCTCTGAGTAGTCACACTGCTTTTAGGTCATTACTCACTAAGTATAGTAAAACTTAAAATGAAAATGATACATTTGATCTAGTATGTTTTATGTTCATTATGGTATTTATTCTCCACCAAGAAGAATACCTAGATCACCATAAGTCTTAAAACAAGACTGTTCTAAAATCATGTACTCTGATAATGAAGGGGTAAAGTGATTTTTCTTGTAAGAATGCAGAGCTATGTATCCATAAGCAGCCCTGGGTTTTTTATTGTTGAACATCTCCTCAGACAGCTGCCTGTAGTCTGCTTGGTCTCTAGGTCTGGGTCAATTTAATAGTGATGGGTTCTGCATATTGTGAATGTTTATGGCCACACTTTGTGTTTTAGTACTGATAACTAAATAGTGTAACTGAAACTGACCTGAAGCCACCAGTACTGCAATTTATTTTTCAAGTAAAACAAATATCCTTTCTCTTTGAATTTATATGCTAATAATTCAGTTTGTATCAATGGTAGATATAGTCTTTCCTGGTTAAGTCTCAGTCAGAGTGAGCTCCACAGAAAGATAACACATGATGATTTAGGAGATGCTTGATTTTCTATAAGTCATAGAGCAATGCATATGAAATATACAGATTGTAGAACATATCTTTTTGCTAAGGAAAAACATTTAAAATTATTACCTTTTACTTGATATTATCATCTTTTGTATTACATATAATACATGTGCTATATTGATATATTATAGATGTACAATTAATGAAAATTATTTTACATATATGGTTTGTACAGTTGCAATTTGAAAAACAGAATTGAACTACCATTCTTTATTTTGGAGATGAAGATTTGATTAAATGCTATCCTGGAGCTTGTATTTATGTATTTAATATTTATTTTGGGATTTATTTATTTTTCATATATGAGTTTTGTCTGCATATGTGTCTATGTGCCACTTGCTTGCCTGAGTCTAGGAGGAAAATGGAACCTGCAAAAAAGCAGTTAAAGATGGTTATGAACCACCAAGTCATTGCTGAAAATCAAATCCAGGTCCTTTGCAAGAGTAAAATATGGTTTCAACCACTAAACCATCTTCCAGGTTGTTTTCTGGAACTTTAAAAAAAAAAAAACAGAACACCACTGTGCAGCTACTGTATATGTACGCTGGTGGGAGAGTCACACACTTTAACTTCTGCGTTATGTCCACACATACATTCACGCATTCATCTACGTGTGTGGAATATACAAGTGATCTTAACAATTTAATTGGGTGCTCTTCTGTCTCAGGAATCTGAGTAAGTGTAGTGGTTTTCTATTTCTTTATCACAAAGCTGTTTGAAAGCACTGAATTAGAGTAATTTGACAAAATAAGGATATTGGTAACTGGGACAAATAACTAACATAAGAACCAAAGGTAAGACTGCTGATCAAAATTATAATTATAAGACTGTTGATGATGTGAGTTAACACTGGGACCCTTGATTTCCACTGCATGGGAAGGAATCGCTTCTAAAACAGAAATTGCAAACCAGGATCACTAGATGGTCATCTGTGGCAAGTTTATGTTTGTCACAATGTGTTGAAAATAGTGTTTGTCTTAGTGAGGCATGTTCGCACTTCTTGGACGCTCCTAGCTCACATCTAAGATGTGAGTGTGTAGCCTGTAGTAACTTCAAAGACCAGAGCAAACCAGGACTATGGCCAGGACTGGGGTGGTGTGTGGAGCCTTAGAGAGAAGCATAGCAGGGTTCAAGTGATCTCAGGAGGGAAATGGAAAAGAAAAGATCCTTAGGCAGGGGGAGGACAACAGTTAAATATAGCAGAAGGTGGGAGGAAGATGTAGGGGAGTAGCAGAGTACAATTGAGCTGATAGGGAAAATTTTATGGGAGTTCCTAGGTAAGGTGGAGGAAATAAATATAATAGAAGGAGGTAGGTAAAATAGCAATATGGATGGCTGAAAAAGTCATAAGGCCAAAAGAGAAAATTCATAAGGCCTCCTACTATGAATGATTTACTCACCCTCTCAATAAAAGAAAAACCAGTGTTTGTCTTGATAGCTGTGAGGTAGTTCTTTAAGCCTGAAGAGGAATGTTCCAAAAGCTGATGAAATAGGAATAGTTGGAAGACATTAAAGATCATTGCAATGCAATAAGTAAGGTGTGGAAACTGTAATAATGGTCTCCAACTGTATGTATTTCTTTAATTCCAGATTGAGGTGATGTAAGATTTCATAGAAAAAAGGGACAGTAAATAAAGAAAAATATGAACTAAGATAGACAGTTTGCTGATTAAAATGCAGAATTATCATGAATGATTTCTATGATTCCATTAGAATTAAGAGTGGAAAAGGTTGCAAAATAGAGCACATTAAAATTATTCGACATGAGACTGACTTACTTCATGCTTTTGGATTTCTTTTGTGAATATTTTCCAGATCAATGTAAGTTGTACTCAGTTGTAAAAATGTGAATAATATTCTATGTTCATCACTACTGTTTAATGTATTAACTCTAAAACAAGGCAATGTAAATCAATAGGTTTGGATTTCTAAGGCATGACCTATAAGTGAATAGCGGGCCCACAAAATGTGCATTCTGTGGAGGATGTGACTGTGAATGCCTTTGTCATCTCTAGAATGCTACATACACAGGTAGATATATGGAGAAGTATATAGAAATGTGGTTTATGATATCCATGCCGGAGCATCAAGTTAAAGAAACAAGTTAATCAAGAATAAGTAGGTAAAATAAAATAATGATATAAAAACACTGATGTATGCGCTATTATTTTTCAGATGTATGAAATATGCTTCTACTACAAGCTTAAGATGAGTACACTTTCCACGTATGTCCTCATTAAAAATTGTGCTTAATTTCCAAGCTGGACTTGGAGTCCTGGCCAATATGTTTCTCCTTGTTTTCTATACTTTCAAACTCCTAAACCACAGACCTAAGCCCATGGACATGATCTCCTGTCAACTGGCCTTCATCCACATAGTGCTAGTGCTCACTAAAGGGGATATTTGGCTTAAAGAGATAGTTGAGTCACTGAACATTGACAATGACTTCAAATGTAAGACAACTTTTTACATAAGCAGGGTGATGAGAAGCCTCTCCATCTGCATCACCTGCCTCCTGAGTGTGTTCCAGGCTGTCACTATCAGTCCCAGTACCTCTTTGTTGAATAAATTTAAACATAAGCTAAAAAAAATACATGATTTGTGCTTTCTTATTTATCTGGTTTTTCAACTTGACATTCAGTAGCAACCAGATTTTCTATGCTGGTGCTTTTACCAATGTGAGTGAGGCCAAACAGATAAAGGTCAGTAAATCCTGTTCACTCTTCCCTTTGAACTACATCACTGGGACACTGATTTTAGCAGTGACAATCTCTATAGATGTGTTTCTTGTAGGAGTTATGCTGGGCGCTAGTGCATACATGGTGATTATCTTGTTCAGACATCAGAGGCAACACATGCATCTTCACAGCCTCAACCATCCTAGAGCATCTCCTGAGAAAAGGGCCACCCAGACCATCTTGCTGCTGGTGGTCTCTTTTGTGGTCATGTACTCGGTGGACTTCATCATCTCATTCACTGCAGTCCTGTTGTGGATGTACGACCTAGTCATCCTGAGTGTTCAGAAGTTTGTGATGAATGTCTATCCCACAATTACTCCTTTGGTACAAATCAGTTCTGATAAAAGAATAATTGATAGATTGATAAGCTTGTGATCAAAGTGCCACCAGATTTTTTGAAAAGGATAATTTTTCTCATTTTAAATAAAATGATTTATTTATTTTTATTTATGGGTATTGCATCAACATGTGTGTATGTGTAGATTCCTGATAACCACAGAGGTCAGAAGAAGCTATTGGCCCCACTTGACCTGGACATAGAGATGGTTGTAAGACATAATTCTGGTTCAGTTACAATTATATTTTTCCAAAATACAGAATTTTTTCTTAAACTTTTAAATAGTTCAAGTAACAAATCAAGATTCTTTATATATTTAAATAAAATTTGTGATATTACAGAAGTACGTTCTTGCGAGATTTCTGTTGCCAAATACTGTATAGTCCTTTAAGTTCACTGTAGACCATAAGTTGAAATTTCCACAGGAAATCTTTTATTCTCTCCTTTTTACTTTATATCATAAATGTTCCTTTGACGCTGAAGTTATTCAAAGGAAGCTCCTTGGTGATATTGACATTTTACATTTTTTGTTTGAAGGGAATTTAATCTACTTCCAGTCATTAAGAATAGTGTAAATATCCTATTGTAGCTTTAACTCTCTATCCTAAGTATAGTTTCTCTGCAGCACAAAAACAATGTGAATTGAATTTTCCATTTTTAAGCAAGATTAATGAGTCTTAGATAAAATAAATTCAATTGCCTGTGTATTTGAACTTCATTTCATTCACACTTACTGAAATATTGTTGGTAACTAAAAATTGTTATATACACATATTTGATGTTCTGTGTGTTTTTTGTGAATGTGTGTATGCATGTGCTTGTGCTCATATAAAGGATGTGTGTGCATGTGCACATGGAGGCCAGGAGACAACAATCTTGCCTTTAATTCTTCCTGTGTCACTTACTTTCTATTTTGAGCATCTCTTACTGTAACACAGAGTTTACTAAAAGGCCAAGATGGTAGCTCCAGTTATTCTCCTGTCTCTGTCACCCCCAGCTCTACCTTTAGATGTGTTCACCACCATAGCCCACCACTGAAATTTTGTGTTTCTCTTTTTAAAAAAAAATTATTTCTTTCATATAATATATTCTGGTTAGAGTTTCCTATTCCCCTGATTCTTTAGTTCCTCCTCTCCCTCATCGAGATCTACACCTTTTTGTCTCTCCTTAGAAAACAAGCAAGCATCTAAGCCTAATAATGAAATAAATATCAAGGTAAAACAAAATAAACAAATCAGAATAAAAGAAAGCAAACAAGAAAAAAGAGAAAATGAAAAAGAACAAAAAAAACACATATAGATAAAGAAAGGCAAGTTCATATCTAGGGATCTCATAAAAAATATAAAACTAAAATACATAATACATATGCAAAGAACATGTAGAGGGAAATCAGAGAAACATCACCATTCACAATAGCCACAAATAGCATGAAGAATGTTAGGGTAACTCTAACCAAGAAAGTAAAAGACCTATTTGACAAGAACTTTAAGTCTTTGAAGAAAGAAATTGAGGAGAATACCAGAAAATGAAAAAATATCTCATGATCTCGGATTGGTAGAATCAACATAGTAAAAATGGTAATTCTACTAAAGGCCATCTATAGATTCAATGCAATCCCTATCAAAATCCCAACAAAATTCTTCACAGACCTTGAGAGAACAATAATCAACTTTATATGGAAAAACAAAAAACCCAGGATAGCCAAAGCAATTCTATACAATAAAGGAACTTCCAGAGGTGTTACCATTTCTGACATTAAACTCTATTACAGACCTAGAGTAATGAAAACAACTTGGTACTGGTATAAAAACAGAGACGTTGACCAATGAAATCAAATTAAAGACCTGGATATTAATCCACACACCTATGAACACCTGATTTTTGACAAAGAAGTCAAAATTGTACAATGAGAGAAAGAAAACATCTTTTAAAAAGGTGCTGGCCTAACTGAATGTCATTCTGTAGAAGAATGAAAATAGATCCATATCTATCACCATGCAAAAACTCAAGTCCAAATGGATTAAAGACCTCAGTATAAATCCAACCACACTGAACCTGATAGAAAAGAAAGTGGGAGGTAGCCTGCAATGCATGGGCACAGGAGACCACTTCCTACATATAACCCCAGTAGCACAGACAATAAGAGCAACAATGAATAAATGGGACCTCCTGAAACTGAGAAGCTTCAGTAAAGCAAAGGACACAGTCAATAAGACATTAAGGCAACCTACTAAATGGGAGAAGATCTCCACAAACACCACATCAGACCAAGGTCTGATCTCCAAAATATATAAAGAACTCAAGAAACTAGACATTAAGATTATAAATAACCCAATTAGAAAATGGGGTACTGTTGCCAACCCTAAGAAGGCTCCCTTAATTAGGATATATATTTCTCTGCTCCCGTGTCCACCCTTCCTTTATCCCAACCATCCCATTCCCCCAAGCTCCCCCCTCTAGAGGGACTCGCAGGTGTCCAGGGAGATGTCCCCAGCGAGTACCTTGAGCAACTGAGCGGAGGGAATCTGAAATGACCCTATCCTATAGCCATACTGATAAATATCTTACATATCACCTTAGAACCTTCATCTGGCAATGGATCGAGATAGAGACAGAGACCCAAATTGGAGCACCGGACTAAGCTCTTAAGACCCAAATGAGGAGCAGAAGGAGGGAGAACATGAGCAAAGAAGTCAGGTCCACGAGGGGTGCACCCACCCACTGTGACAGTGGAACTGATCTATTGGGAGCTCATCAAGGCCAGCGGGACTGGGACTGAATAAGCATGGGATGAAACCGGACTCCCTGAACGTGGCGGACAATGAAAGCTGATGAGAAGCCAAGGACAATGGCACTAGGTTTCGATCCTAATACATGAACCGGCTGTGTGGGAGCCTAGCCCGTTTGGATGCTCACCTTCTTGGTCCTGAATAGAAGTGGGAGGACCTTGGACTCCCCACAGGGCAGGTAACCTGGACTGCTCATCATTCTCGGGAGGGAGGGGGAATGGAGTGGGGGGAGGGGGCGAGGGGTAGGGGAGTGGGGGGAGGGAAATGGAAACGGGGAGGAGGCGCTAATTTAAAATAAATAAATAAATAAGAAAAAAAAGGAAATGGGGTACTGAACTGAACACAGAATTCGCAACAGAAGTTCAAATGGCCAAATATACTTAAGGACATGTTCAACTTCCTTAGCTATCAGGGAAATGCAAATCAAAACAAATTTGTAATACCATCTTATACCTGTCAGAATGGCTAAAATCAAAAACACCGATGATAGCCTATGCTGGAGAGGATGTGGAGTAAGGGGAACACTCATCCATTGCTGGTGGGAATGCAAACTTGTGCAACCACTGTGGAAATCAGTGTGGTGATTTCTCAGAAAATTGGGAGTCAACCTAACTCAGGATCCAGCAATTCCCACTCTTGGGAATGTACCCAAGAGATGCCCAATCATACTACAAAAGCATTTGTTCAACTATGTTCATAGCAGCATTATTTGTAATAGCCAGAACCTGGAAACAACCTAGATGCCCCTCAATCGAAGAATAGATAAAGAAAGTGTAGCACATCTACACATTAGAATACAACTCACCACTAAAACAAAGACATCTTGAATTTTGCATGCAATTGGATGGAAATAGAAAACACAATCCGGAGTGAGGTAACCCAGACCCAAAAAGATGAACATGGGATGTACTCACTCATTATTGGTTTCTAGCCATAAATAAAGGACATTAAGCCTATAATTCATGATCCTAGAGAAGCTAAATAAGAAGGTGAACCCAAAGAAAAACATAGTTATCCTCCTGGATATTGGAAGTAGACAAGATTGCCAGGCAAAAATTGGGAACTTGGGCGGGGGGAGGGGTTGGCAGTAAGGGGAAATGGGGAGAGAAAAGTGAGAAGGGGAGGATGGGGAGAGTTTGGGGGAATGGGAAGGTGAGGATAAAGGAAGGGTGGATATGGGAGCAGGGAAGTACATATCTTAATTAAGGGAGCCATTTTAGGGTTGGCAAGAAACTTGACTCTAGAGGTGTTCCCAGGTGTCCAGGGAGATGTCCCCAGCTAGTTCCTTGGGCAGCTAAGGAGAGGGTGCCTGACATGGCCCTATCCTATAACCATACTGATGAATATCTTGCATATCACCATAGAACCTTCATCAGGTGATGGATGGAGATAGAGACAGAGACCCACATTGGAGTACTGGACTGAGCTCCCAAGGTCCAAATGAAGAACAGAAGGAGGGAGAACATGAGCAAGGAAGTCAGGACCACGAGGGGTGTGCCCACCCACTGAGACAGTGGGACTGATCTAACGGGAGCTCACCGAGGCCAGCTGGACTGGGACTGATAAAGCATGGGATAAAACTGGACTCTCTGAACATGGCAGACAATGAGGGCTGCTGAGAAGCCAAGGACAATTGCACTAGGTTTTGATCCTACTGCATGTACTGGCTTTGTGGGAGCCTAAGCTGTTTGTATGCTCACCTTCCTAGACCTGGATGGAGGGGGGAGGACCTTGGACTTCCCACAGGGCAGGGAAAGCTGACTGCCCTTAGGACTGGAGAGGGAGGGAGAGAGGAGTGGGAGGAAGGGGAAGAGAAATGGGAGGCAGGGAGGAGGCGGAAATTTTTAATAATAAATAAATAAATAAAAGACAAAAAAGAAATCTGTCTTGCTTTGAGTAAGTTATAGCTGTTTCACTTCAATAAAAATTAGTATTATTAACATGAAAAAAAGAATGGATAAGAAAACATGATCCAACACTCTGCTGTTTACAAAGAATACACCTCAACTTCAAAGACAGACACTATCTCAGAGTAAAGTGTTGGGGAAAGGTTTTCCAATCAAATGAACCTAAGAAACAAGCAGGTATGGCTATCCTAATAACTAACAAAATTGATATCAAACTAAAATAAATCAGAAAAGATGGAGAAGAACTCTTTATACTCATAGCAGGAGCAGTTCATCAGGATGAAGTCTTAATCCTGAATATCTAATATAAAAGCACCGACATATGTAAAAGAAACATTACTAGAACTCAAAGCACACATCAAACCCCACACACTAATAGTAGGAGATTTCAACATTCCTATCTCACCAATGGACAGGTCAACCAGACAGAAACTTAATAGAGAAATAAGAGAACCGACAGATGTAATGAAACAAATTAACAGACATATATGGAGCATTCCACCCAAACAGTAAAAAATATACCTTCTTTTCAGCATCTCATCAAACCTTCTCAAAAACTGATCGATCACATACTCAGCAACAAATCAAGCATCCACAGATATAAAAATTTGTAGTAACCACCTGTGTCTTATTGGATCATCATGGAATAAAGTTAAAATTTAACAACAATTCTACCCCCAGAAAGACTATAAACTCATGGAAACTGAACAGTCAACTATTGAACAACCCCTGGGTCAAGGAAGGAAGGAAGAAAGAAAGAAAGAAAGAAAGAAAGAAAGAAAGAAAGAAAAAAAGGAAGGAAGAAAGGAAGGAAGGAAGGAAGGAAGGAAGGAAGGAAGGAAGGAAGGAAGGAAGGAAAAGAAAGAAAAAAGAAAGAAAGGAAGGAAGGAAGGAAGGAAGGAAGGAAGGAAGGAAGGAAGGAAGTCTTCCTTTAATTCAATGAAAATAAAAACACAGCATACCCAAACCAATAAGACACTATGAAAGCAGTGCTAAGAGGAAAGTTCATAGCACTAAGTGCCCACTTAAAGAAAACGGAGAAAGCACACATTGGAGACTTAACAGCACACCTGAAAACTCTAGAAAAAAAGAAGCAGACTCACCCAAGAGGAGTAGAAGACTGGAAATAATCAAACTGAGGCCTGAAATCAACAAAATAGAAACATAGAAAACAATCCAAAGAATAAATGAAACAAAAAGCTGGTTGCTGGAGAAAATCAACAAGATTGACAAACCCCTGTCCAAACTAATGAAAAGACTGAGAGAGAACATGCAAATTAACAAGATCAGAAATTAAAAGGGGCCATAACAACAGACACTGAGGAAATTCAGAGAATCATTAGGTCTTAGTACAAAAGCCACCAAAATATGGAAATAAAAATAAATAGACAATTTTTTAAGATAAGTATCATATACCAAATTAAATCAAGACCTGGAGAACAATTTAAATAGACCTATAAGTAATGAGGAAATAGACACTATTATCAAAAATCTCCCAACCAAAAAAAAGCTCTGAACCAGATGATTTTAATACAGTATTCTACCATAACTTCCAGGAAGAGCTAATATTTATACTCCTTAATGTGTTTCATGTACTAGAAACAGGAGTCATTGCCAAAATCTTTTTATGAAGCTACTGTTACCCTAATGCCAAAACCACACAAAGACTCAACCAAGAAAGAGAATACAGATCAATCTTACTCATGAACATCGTTGCAAAAATTTTCAATAAAATACTGGCAATCTGAATCCAAGAACACATTAAAATGGGATGTACTCACTCATATTTGGTTTCCAGCCATAAATAAAAGACATTGAGCCTATAATTAGTGATCCTAGAGAAGCTAAATAAGAAGGAGAACCCAAAGAAAAACATATAGGCATCCTCCTGAATATTAACCTACATCAGGAGCAGAAGGAGAGAGAGCATGAGCAAGGAACTCTGGACCGCGACGGGTGCACTCATACACTGAGACAATGTGGATGTTCTATCGGGAACTCACCAAGGCCAGCTGGCCTGGGTCTGAAAAGGCCTGGGATAAAACTGGACTCGCTGAACACAGAGGACAATGAGGACTACTGAGAACTCAAGAACAATGACAATAGGTTTTTGATCCTACAGCACGTACTGGCTTTGTGGGAGCCTAGGCAGTTTGGATGCTCACCTTACTAGACCTGAATGGAGGTGGGTGGTCCTTGGACTTCCCACAGGGCAAGGAACCCTGATTGCTCTTTGGGCTGAAGAGGGAGGGGGACTTGATAGGGGGAGGGGGAGGGAAATGGAAGGAGGTGGAGGGGAAGAGACAGAAATCACAAATAAATAAATAAATAAATAAATAAATAAATAAATCATATGAAAATCTATCAATGCAATCCATCATATAAATAAACTGAAAGAAAAACCATATGATCATTTCATTAGATGCTGAAAAAGCATTCGACAAAATTCAGCACTCCTTTATGATAAAGGTCTTGGAGAGGTTAGGGATACAAGGATTATATCTAAATATAATAAAAGCAATATACAGCAAACCGACAGCTAACATAAAATTAAATGGAGAGAAACTCAAAGCCATTCCACTAAAATTAGGAACAAGACAAGACTGTCCATTCTCTTCATATCTCTTCAATATAGTGCTTGAAGTTCTAGCAATAGCAATAAGACAACATAAGGGGATCAAGGGCATTCATATTGGAAAGGAAGAAGATAAGCTTTCGTTATTTGCAGATGATATGATAGTATACACAAGCGACCCCTAAAACTCTACCAAAGAACTCCTACAGCTAATAAACTCCTTTAGTGATGTGGCAGGATACAATATCACCTCCAAAAAATCAGTTGCTCTCCTATACAGAGGATAAGGATGCAGAGAGGGAATTCACAGAAGCACCACCTTTCATGATAGCCACAAATAGCATAAAATATCTTGGGGTAACTCTGACCAAGGAAGTGAAAGATCTATTTGACAAGAACTTTAAGTCTTTGAAGAAAGAAATTGAAGAGGATACCAGAAAATGGAAGGATCTCTCATGCTCTTGGATTTGGAGGATCAACATAGTAAAAAATGGCAATTCTACCAAAGACAATCTATAGAGTCAATGCAATCCCCATCAAAATCCCAACAAAATTCTTCAGAGACCTTGAGAGAATAATAATCAACTTTATATGGAAAAAACAAAACATCCAGGATATCCGAAACAATCCTATACAATAAAGGAACTTCCAGAGGCATTACCATCCCTGACTTCAAACTCTATTACAGAGCTACAGTAATGACAGAGACATTGACCATTAGAATTGAATTGAAGACCTGGATATTAATCCACAAACCTATGAACACATGATTTTCATCAAAGGAGCTAAAATTATACAATGGAAGAAAGAACACATCTTTAACAAATGGTACTGGCATAACTGGATTCAACCTGTAGAAGAATGAAAATAGAACCTTATCTATAACAATGCACAAAACTCAAGTCCAAATGGATTAAAGACCCCAATATAAATCCAACCACACTGAACCTGATACAAGAGAAAGTGGGAAGTAGACTACAACACGTGGGCACAGGAGACCACTTCCTACGTAGAACCCCAGTAGCACAGACAATAAGAACAACAATTCATAAATGGGACCTCCTGAAACTGAGAAGCTTCTGTAAAGCAAAGGACACTGTTATTAAGACAAAAAGGCATCCTACTGAATGGGAAAAGATCTTCACCAACCACACATCAGACAAAGGTCTGATCTCCAAAATATATAAAGAACTAAAAAAACTAGACATTAAAATTTTAAATAACCCAATTAAAAAAATGCCTAGCCTGTTTGGATGCTCACCTTCCTAGACCTGGATGGAGGGGGGAGGACCTTGGACTTTCCACAGTGCAGGGAACCCTGACTGCTCTTCAGACTGAAGAGGGAGGGGGAGGGGAGTGAGGGTAGGAAGTGGGGGGAGGGGGAAAGAAAAGAAAGGCAGGGAGGAGGCGGAAATTTTTTATAAACAAAATGTGTACTGAACTGGACAAAGAATTCTCAACAGAAGAAGTTCAAGTGACCAAAAGATACTCAAGGTCATGTTCAACTTCCTTAGTGATCAGGGAAATGCAAATCAAAACAACTATGTAATACCATCTTACACCTGTCAGAATGGCTAAAATCAAAAACACCAATGATAACCTATGCTGGAGAGGATGTGGAGTAAGGGGACCACTCATCAATTGCTGGTGGGAATGCAAACTTTGCAACCACTTTTGAAATCAATGTGGCGATCTCTCAGAAAATTGGGAATCAACCTGCCTCTCCCCCCTCTTCAACCTTGCACCAAGGTCCCTATGCTCCCAGTTTACTCAGGAGATTTTGTCTTTTTCTACTTCCAATGAAGATTAGATCTACGTAAGTCTCTCTTACTGTCCTTATTGTTGTCTAAATTCTCTGGGATTGTGGTTTGTAGGCTGTGGTTTTGTTTTTTTTTTGTTTTGTTTTGTTTTTGCTTTATGTTTCATGAGGGACTACATGAGGTAATTGTCTTTCTGTGTCTGGGTTACCTCACTCAAAATAATGTTCTCCAACTTCATCCATTTTCCTGCAAAATTCAAAATGACTTTATTTTTTCTGCCATGTAGTAGTCAATTGTGTAAATGAACCACATTTTACTTATCCATCCTTTGGTCAAGGGACATTTGGATTGCTTCCTCGTTCTGGCTATGACAAACAAATCTGCTATGAACATAGTTGAGCATATGTCCTTGTGGCACGATTGAGCATCCTTTGGATATATAATCAAAAGTGGTATTACTGGGTCTTGATGAAGGTTGTTTCCTAATTTTCTGAGAAATAGCCATACTGATATCCTAGGGAGCTGTACAAGCTTGCTTTCCCACCAGCAATGTAGTAGTGTTCCCTTTTCCACACAACCTCTTCAGTATAAGTTGTCATCAGTGTTTTTGATCTTGGCGATTCTTACAGGTGTGAGATGGAATCTCAGAGTTGTTTTGATTTGCATTTCTCTGATGACTAAGGATGTTGACCATTTTCTTAAATGTCTTTCAGCCATTTTAGATTCCTCTGTTGAGAGTTCTCTGTTTAGGCCTGTACTCCATTTTTTATTGGATTATGTGTTCTTTTGTTGTCCAATGTCTTGAGTTCTTTGTATATTTTGGAGATCAGACCTCTGTCTGATGTGGAATTAGTGAAGATCTTTTCCCATTCTGCAGGTTGTCATTTTGTCTTGTTGAACATGTCCTTTCCTTTACAGAAGCTTTTCAGTTTCAGGAGGCCCATTTATTAATTGTTTCTCTCACTGTCTGTGCTGCTAGTGTTATATTTAGGAAGTGGTCTCTTGTGCCAATACATTCAAGTGTACTTTCCAACTTCTCTTCTATAGGGTTCAGTGTAGCTGGCTTTATATTAAGGTCTTTGATCCATTTGGACTAGAGTTTTGTTCATGGTGATAGATATGGGTCTATTTTCAATCTTCTACATGTTGATATCCAGTTATGCCAATACCATTTGTTAAATATGCTTTCTTTTTTTCCATTTTATATTTTTTGCTTCTTTGTAAAAAATTAGGTGTTTGAAGGCATATGGATTAATATCCGGGTCTTTTATTTGGTTTCATTGGTCCTCCTGTCAGTTCTTATGCCAATACCAGGCTGTTTTCAGTACTGTAGCTCTGTAGTAGAGTTTGAAATCAGACATTGTGATGCCTCCAGAAGTTCTTTTATTGTACAGAATTGTTTTTGGCTATTCTGGGTTTTTTGCTTTTCTATACGAAGTTGACTATTGTTCTTTAGAGGTGTGAAGAATTTTGTTTGGATTTTGATGGTCATTGCATTGAATCTGTAGAATGCTTTTGGTAAGATTGCCATTTTTACTATGTTAATTCTGACTACCCGAGAGCATAGGAGATCTTTCCACTTTCTGGTGTCTTCTTCAATTTCTTTTTTTAAAGATTTAAAGTTCTTGTCATACAAGTCTTTCACTTATTTGGCTTATTTTATGCTATCCATGTCTATTGTGAAGGGTGTTGTTTCTTTTATTTTTTCCCAGCCCTTTTATAATGTACAAAAGGGCTACTGATTTTTTTTTTAGTTAATCTTGTATCCTGCTACATTACTGAAAGTGTTTATGAGTTGTAGAAGTTCCTTCGTAGAATTTTTGGGATTGCTTATCTAAATGATCCCAAATATAAATTAATATCAGTTATAAGAGCTAATATGAAGCCTGAGTTTATGGGCCAATCAGCTTATAACCTAATGAATACTCTTTGTGTGATTTTTTGGGGGGAAGGCTTACCAGCTGTGGGAACTGGGCAGAATATAAACCCCAATGAGTAAGCCGCCATGATACAGAATGGTGGTCACGTGGACAACTGCATTCACATAAAGCCTGCAGAGCTTGGGAAGTTATTCTAGACAGAAAAGAATAGAGTAAAGCATGGCTTCTTGGTAGCAGAATTCCTTGGGTCTGCTCTGCATGCCAGAGGCAAGCAAGCACTCTCATTTAATAGAGTCTTCCTGACTCAGCTTTAGCTGCAAAACCTTGCAGTTCTTTTAAGAGGTCCTGCCACAAAACACTGAAATGATGTTGATGAAAAGCTGACAACATGCTTTTTGGTTTTCAGCCATAGCAGGAAAAAAAAAGCCAGGCTGTTTTAAGATGCTGGCTTTCTGGGCTGACCTGCCAGGGCAAACTCTGATTCTTTCAGGCAGGCGATCTGACTACAGAGCATTTGAATGTGGTTTGTGAGCACACTGCTGCAGCTTGCTTGCTGTCAGGAATCTTGAAATGCCATAGAATTGTGGCAATAAACATGGCTTCAGATGGTACCTCTGCCATGAGCCTGGAATCTCACAAAGCTAAGGAATGGGCTGGATCCAGCCGTCAAAGCCATGGCTTTAATCCTACCCATATTGCTTAGCAAATTAAGGACTCATGTGGTCAGAAAAAGAGAGATATACAGTAAAGAGAGATTCAAAGAGGAAGAAAACCTCTAAATGTTTTACAGTGTGTTAAAAATATATGCAGGCTTGGGAGAGAAAAGAAAAAGGTTAAAGTAATTAAAAGAAAAAAGAGAGTAGTTGGGTGTGGTGGCACATGCCTTTAATCCCAATGCCTGGGAGGCAGAGGCAGACAGATCTCTGTGAGTTCAAGGTGTGGTAGCACACACCTTTAATCTCAGTACTTAGGAGGCAGAGGCAAGTGGATCTATGTGAGTTCAAGAACAGCCTGGTCTACAGAGTGAATTCCAGGACAAAGATGCACAGAAACCCTGTCTCAAAAGGCCAAAACTTAAAAATAAAAGAAATAGAGGTTAAAGTAAAGCCACATAAAAATGAAAAACACACAGAGAATCTGAATACTATATGTTATTATGCTCTCTTTGAATTGTTTAAATGCTGAAGAAGGAGCAACAGCTACTAAGAGATGTTTGTGAATGCTGCTAAATTAATCCAAGATAGGTATTTTGAAAATACTTAACTTTAAAATTGAAGTCAAAATGTATGTTACTTTGGAGAAGAGATTTTGCTTTTGTTTCCACAGAAAATGAGAGCCTGTGGATTCATTCTGAGTTAAGAAAATTAGGTTTGATCAAAAAAAGACCACCTGAGAAATCTCTGGTAGGAACAGATGGCCTGGATGTCTGGATTCTACATCCCAAACAAATTCAAGACTGCTGTCTGAGATGATCAATCCTCACAGGATACTCCAGTCAGGACTTGATCATAATTCTAAATTTTCTTTAGGTTTCCATAAGATTATCAGCACCCCCAACCAGCTGAAAGTGGCCTAAAATACTACACCCACGTTCCCAAAAAAAATGGACTATGGATATTTTCCTTTGTTTAAAAAAAGGGGGGAGTGGTGTGGCAGAATTGTCTTATTCTGTCAATCATGTTTTAAATAAATGCTGATTACTCAGTAGCCAAGCAGGAAGAAAGGTGGGGCAACCAGACAGGAAGTAGATGTGGGACAACCAGACAGAAAGTAGAGGTGGGACAATGAGAACAGGAGTATTCCGGGAAGAAGGAAGCTCTTCCTGCAGTCCTGCTCAGACACTAAAAAAAAAGCAGTATGTGACCTGTTCCACTGAAAAAGGTACTGAGCCATGTGGCTAACATAGAAAAGAATAATGGGTTAATATAAGTTATAAAAGCTAGCCTGAGCTAATGGGCCAATCAGTTTATTACCTAATGTAGAATCTCTGTGTCATTTTCTTTGGGGGCTTACCAGCTGTGGAAACTGGACAGGACAGAAACCCAATGAGAAGGCCCTCATGCTACAGTAAACTATCATATCATCAGCAAACAGTGAGAGTTTAACTTCTTCTTTTCTAATTTGTATCCACTTCATCTCCTTTTTGTGTCTTTTGCTCTAGCTAGGACCTCAAGAACTATAATGAATAGATATGGAGAGAGTGGACCATCTTATCTTATTCCTGATTTTAGTGGAATCACTGGGAGTTTCTCTCCATTTAGTTTGATTGTTGCGTTGGACTCTAGTGTCCAAACACCGAGAAGGAGTCACCCCCAGAGACCATCTCACATACCATAGCCGATGCAAAAGCATGAGGATTTTATTAATTCTGTCATGACAGGGTCCCCCAGCATTTGGGAAGCCAAGGGACCTCGAATAGCGGGTACAGTCTACTTTTAAAGGGGCCACAGAAGCAAGGGGGGTTGTTCTTTGACTATTCTGATTGGCTTATTCGAAAGGGCTATTACCAATAATTGACTGGAGAGCTGTTGCCAGATCAGATGAGGTAAGAGGTCATTTTGTCCCCGTTTCCCCGGGGACCGAACCAAAGCATACGTATATGGGTAATTGTTCAGGAACTGAGTACAGTGCGAGTGTAGCTGTTAGGTCCTTGGTTCCCAGGGGAGGAGGGGAAGCACTATGGCACAGAGGCTGAGAGGATTCAGAATTGTCAAAAATGGCTTCAGGATTGTCTTAAAGTCTTACAGTTGGTTGTTGGCTTGCTGTATATTGCCTTTATTAGGTTTAAGTATATTCCTTGTATACTTGCTCTCTCCAAGATCTTTATCATGAAGGGATATTGTATTTTGTCAAAAGCATTTTTGGCATCTAATGAGATGATCATGTGGTTTTTATTTTTCAGTTTGTTTATATGGTGGATTATGTTGACAGATTTTTGTATGTTGAACCATCCCTGCATCTCTGGAATGAAGCCAACTTGACTATGGTTCTGATGTGTTCTTGGATTCGATTTAGTATTTTTGCATTGATGTTCATGAGGGTGATGAGTCTGTAACTCTTTCTTAGTAATGTCTTTCTGTGGTTTGGCTATCAGGGTAATTGTAGCCTCATAAAAAATAGTTTGGCAATGTTTCTTCTGTTTCTATTGTGTGAAATAAAATGAGGAATATTAGTATTAGTTCTTCTTTGAAAGTCTTGTAGAATTCTGAGCTGAAACCATCTGGTCCTGGGCTTTTTTGATTTGGGAGACTTTTGAAGACTGTTTCTATTTCTTCAGCAGTTAAAGGTCTGTTAAATTTGTGTATCTGGTCTTGATTTAATTTTGGTAAGTGATATTTCTCTAGAAAGTTGTCCATTTCCTTTAAGTTTTCCAATTTTGTGTAGTACAAGTTTTCAAAATATGACCTGATGATTCTTTGTATTTCCTCCGTGTCTGTTGTTGTGTGTCCCATTTCATTTCTGATTTTGTTAATTTGGATATTCTTTCTCTACCTTTCAGTTAGTTTGGATAAAGATTTGTCTATTTTGTTGATTTTTCCCAATGAACCAACTCCTTGTCTCATTGATTCTTTGTATTGTTTTCTTTGTTTCTATTTTATTGAATTCAGCTCTCAATTTGATTATTTCCTGCCATCTAGTTCTGTTAGGTGAGTTTGATTCTTTTTGTTCAAAAGTTTTCAAATGGTCTGTTAATTCACTAGTGTGGGATTTTTCCAAATTCTTTATGTAAGCACTTAGTGTTATGAACTTTCCTCTTAACACTGCTTTCATTGTGTCCCATAAATTTGGGTATGTCTTTTCATTGAATTTTAGGAAGCCTTTAATTTTTCCTTTTATTTCTTCCTTGACCCATTGCTGATTCAGGTGAGCATTGATTAATTTCCATGTGTTTGTGGGTTTTCTGGAATTAGTGTTGTTGTTGACTTCTAGTTTTAAACTATGGTGGTCTGATAAGGTACATTGGGTTATTCCAAATTTTTTGTATTTGTTAAAGTTTGTTAACAAGTATGTGGTCAATTTTTGAGAAGGTTCAATGAGGTGCTGAGAAGGTAGTGCTGAGAAGAAGGTATATTCTTTTCTGTTTGAATGGAATATTCTACAGATGTCTATTAAATCCATTTGAGTCATAGCATCTGTTAGTTCTCTTATTTCTTTGTTCATTTTTTGTCTGACCTGTCAAGTGGTGAGAGTGGGGTCTTAAAATCTTCCACCATCTGTGTGTGGGTCTAATGTGTGATCTTAGCTTTAGAAGTGTTTCTTTTACATATGAGAGTGCCCTTGTATTTGGGGCATAGATGTTCAGTATTGAGGTTTCCTCTTGATGGACTAATATGAAATAACCTTCTTTGTCTCTTTTGACCAATTTTAGCTTGAAGTCTATTTTGTTAGATATTAGGATAGCTACACCCCTTGTTTGTTAGGTCCATTTAGTTGGTATATTTTTCCCACCCTTTACTCTGAGACAATGTCTGTCTTTGAAGTTGAGCTGAGTTTCTTGTATACAGAAGAGGGATGGATTCTGTTTTTTCATATCCAATCTTTTAGCCTGTGCCTTTTATAGGTGAGTGGAGTCCATTTACATTAAGGGATATTAATGACCAGTGAATGCTATATCCTGTTAATTTAGTTTTCATTGTTGGTGATGTTAATTTGTGTGTTTTTTCCTTCTTTGGGATTTGCTGCTATGAGACCATCAATTGTCTGTGTTTTTGTTGGTGTAGCCAACTTCCTTGGGTTGGAGTTTTCCTCTAGTATTTTGTGTAAGGCTGGGTTTGTGACCAGGTATTGGTGAAATCTAGTTTTTTCCTGGAACATCTTGCTTTGTCCTTCTATAGTAATTCAAAGTTTTGCTGAGTATAGTAGTTTAGGCTGGCATCTGTGGTCTCTTAATATCTGCATAATGCTTGACCATGACCTTCTGGCTTTCATTGTCTCCAATGAGAAGTCAGGTATAATTCTGATAGGTCTACCTTTATATGTTACTTGGCATTTTTCTTTTGCATCTCTTAGTATTCTTTCTTTACTCTGTATGTTTAGTATTTTGATTATTATATGGTGAGAGGACTTTTTTGGATCCAGTCTACTTGATGTTCTGTAAGCTTCCTGTATCTTCATAAACATATCTTTCTTTAGGTTGGGGAAGTTTTCTTCTATGATTTTTTTAAATATATTTTCTGTGCTTTTGAATTGAACTTCTTCTTCTATACCTATTATTCTTAGATTTTGTCTTTTCATGGTGTCCCATATTTCCTAGATATTTTGGGTTAAGCCTTTGTTAGATTTAATGTTTTATTTAGCTGATGAATCTGTTTCCTCTATTGTATCTTCAGTGTTTGAGATTCTCTCTTCCATCTCTTGTATTCTTCTGTTCATGCTTGTGTTTCTGGTTTCTGATCATTTTTTCATGATTTTTGTTTCTATAATTTCTTCAGCTTGTGATTTCTTTATTGTCTCTATTTCAGTTTTCAAGGCCTGAATAGTTTCTTTCATATGTTTGATTTCTTCTTCTTGGTTTTTTTAAGTGATTTGCTGATGTCTTCTAATATTTTATTTGTCTTTTTCTCTATTTCTTTAAGGGAATTTCTCATTTCCTATTTAAAGTTTCAAACATTCTCTTGAGGTTATTTTTTAGGTCATTTTCTTATGTTTCATCTATATTTGGTTGTTCAGGTCTTGTTGTTGTAGGTTCTTTAGGTTTGACTGGTGTTGTGTTGCTCTTTGTGGTGCTGTGTGTGTTCTTACCTTTTCTACTCATCTTATCCTCTAATAGATGTGGTTGGGCCTGTATGAGATTCCGTTGAATAATCTTCTAGGTGCCAATGAATCCATAGCTCAGATAATTGTTCCTCATGGTATAGTCAGTGCCACAGTTCTAGTTACCCCATTGGTTACTCCATGTTCCTGGAAATAGCTCAGTGTTCGTGTGCTTTGCTGTGCTCCTTTGGAGTTTTCTGTCTCAGGCTTACTTTGGCCTAGTTTGCTGGGTTTGCCCTGTTTTAATAAATCCTGTTCTAGATTCCCTCCTGCAGAAGTCCCTGGCTTAAAGTTGAACCTGCAAAGGTTTCTGGCTCTGGTCTACTGTCTCAGAGTTTTCAGGCTTGGCTGCACCTGGAACCGCAGAGGACCTGGCTCAGATTTATTCCATCAGATGTCCCAGACTCACATTTGGACCTGCAGAGGTTCCAGGTTCCTGCCTATTCCCTTTGATGTCCCAGACCAATACCTGGACCCATAGAGGTCCTGGCTCAGGCCTCCTCCCTCTGAGGTCCCAGACTCATGCCTGACCCAACAGAGATCTGTGGTTCCTGCCTATTAGCTCAGAGGTTCCAGGTTCACTCACACCCAGAATGGCAGGGGTCCTGGCTCAGGCCTAGTTCCTGGGAGGTCCTAGACTCATGCCCAGACCCACAGGGGTCCTGGCTTAGGTCTACTCTCTTGAAGGTCCCAGATTCACATTTGGACCCTCGGCGGTCTCTGGCTCTGGCTCACTTGCTCAGCGTCTGGTGTAGATTGCTGACTATGAATCTGGTCACTGGCTCAATCCTGATCTGTCAGCATCCCAGGACTGGATTTGCTCCTACCTTCTACTCCCAGTGGAGCTTGCTTCCTCAGGCCCTCTCTGTCCTAGGTTCAATCCCACTATGGTTCTGGTGGATATCGCTGACTCTGAGTCAGGTCTCTAGCTCAATCCTGATCCATCAGTGTCCTGGGACTAGGTTGGCTCCCAGGATTCCTTTTCTTTTGTTATTATGGTTTGCTGGATCCCAGTCAACCTAAGAGCATGGAGGAAAAACTCCTCCTCTCAAAATCAGGGCAGTGGTGAGTGTTCTGTATACCTCCTCCCCACCAGATGCCAGGTGCATTTGACTCCTGCTTTTTCTCTTTGTAGACCCTTGCCTAGCTCTGGTGCTCCATGAGTTCTTGTCACTTAGGAAATAGAGGCATGTTTCTTGTATGCAGCAGAAGGATGGATTCTGTTTTCTGTTTCTGTATGCAATTAGTTACCCTGTGTATTTTTATAGGTGAGTGGAGTCCATTTATATTAAGGAATTTTAATGATAAGTGGTTGCTATCTCCTGTTAATTTAGTTTTCATTGCTGGTGATGTTATTTTGTGTGTTTTCCCTTCTTTTGGATTTGCTGCTGTGAGATCATCAATTGTCTGTGTTTTTGTTGGTGTAGCCAACTTACTTGCATTGGAGTTTTCCTTCTAGTACTTTGTGTAGGGCTTGGTTTGTGGATAGATATTGGTTAAATCTGTTTTGTTATAGAATATCTTGTTTTGTCCTTCTATAGTGTTTGAAAATTTTGCTGGGTATAGTAGTCTGGGCTAGCATCCATGATCTCTAAATGTCTGCATAACACTTGACCATGGCCTTCTGTCTTTCATTGTCTCCAATGAGAAGATAGGTGTAATTCTGATAAGTATACTTTTATATGTTACTTGACCTTTTTCCTTTGCAATCCTTAATATTCTTTCTTTATTCTGTATGTTTAGCATTTTGTTTATTATGTGTGAGGGGACTTTTTTTTATCCAGTCTATCTGGTCTTCTATCTTTCCTTAGGTTGGAAAAGTTTTCTTCTATGATTTTGTTAAATATATTTTCTGTGTTTTTGAATTAAAATTCATCTCCTCTTATACCTATTTTTCTTTCGTATGGTTTTTTAATGGTGTCCCATATTTACTGGATATTTTGTGTTAAGCTTTTGTTAAATTTAATGTTTTCTTTGACCGATGAGTTTATTTCCTCTATTGTATCTTCAGCACTTGAGATTCTCTCCTTCATCTCTTGTATTCTGCTGTTAATGCTTACTTTATGGTTCCTGATCATTTTCTCATGATTTCTGTTTCTATAATTCTCTCAGCTTGTTTTTGCTTCATTGTTTCTATTTCAGTTTTCAAGTCTTGAATTTTCCTTCATATATTTATTTGCTTTTTCTTGGTTTTCTTTAAGGGATTTGCTGATGTCTTCCAATTTTTTGTTTGTCTTTTCCTCTATTTCTTTAAGAGAATTTTTCATTTCCTCTTTAAGGGCCTCAAACATTCTCCTAAAGTTATTTTTAAGTCATTTTCTTCTACTTCATCTATATTTGGTCATTCAAATCTTGTTTTCGTAGGATCACTATTTTTTACTGGTGTAGTGTTGCTCTTTGTGGTGTTGCATGTGTTCTTACCTTCCCTACCCATCTTTTCCTCTGACTTGTGTAGTTGGGGCTGTCTGTGTCTCTAGTGATCAGTCTTTCAGGTGCCTGTGGATCTAAGACTCAGATTGTTGTCTCTCATGGTATAGACAGTGCTATGGTTCCAGTCATCCCATTGATCACTCCATGATTCTGGAGGTCACTTAACATTCCTGGGGTTTTCTCTGCTACTGTGGAGTTCACTGTCTCAGACCCGCTCCAGTATAGGTCACTTTCTCAGTCTAGCTCACATGCACAATTTTTAAGCTCAAACAGAAGGCAAATAATACCAGTGCCTTTCTGTAATCTATGTAAACAGAATCTGAAATGAAACTTAAAAGAGAGGCTTGTGTGTGGAATAGTGGAAACAAAATAGTCCCTGTAAATGGGACCAGGAGACAAACTGGCATCATCTTTTACTAACTTTTATCAGTGAGGCCTTCTCATCTTGTTTCCTATGTGTCTGGGTGATGACTGCAGCTATGTGATACATTTACATGGTGAAATATTATTCAGCCATTAAAAATAATGTAATAATAAAATTCACACATAAATGGATGAACCTAGAAAAAAATCATCCTGAGATTGATAATCCAGACACAGAAAGACAAGCATGATATGTGTTCACTATTTAATGTGGATTTTAGCTGTTGAGTCATCTATAAGAATGCTATAATCCATATAAGCACAAATATTAGTTATAGAGTGAGAGATTTGGGGAGACCAATGGATCTCCTGAGGAAAGGGAAATAGTTAGGGATTGATGAGGGAAGCTTTAATAGGAAGATCAAATAGGGACAAGGAACTAAAGGGGGATTTGAAAGGGAAAGTGGGGGTAGAAGCCAGTGCAAGAATACACTCAGCAACATAAAAAATAATACAGCATCACCAGAACCTAGTAGTTCTCTAGCTGTAAGACCTCAACAGGCCAATACAGATGAAGCAAAAGAAAACAACCTTAAAAATTACTTTATGAGGATGATGGGGATCCTTAAAGAGGAAATGAAAAAATTGGCTTAAAGAAATCAAAGAAAGAGAAACAAAAAAAATGGAAGAAACTTTAAAAATCCTTTAAAGAAAACCAATAGAGTCAAGAAAAATCAATCAAACAACTGAAGGAAACAGCTTAACACTTAAAAATTTAAATAGAGGCAATAAATAAAACACAAAGCAGCATACCTGAAAGCTGCTGTGGGACAATGGTCTTGTACGCTGTAAAGATTTGTCTGTTGTATTGGTTTAATAAAATTTTGATTGGCCGATAGCCAGGCAGGAAGTAAGATGGGAGAATTCTGAGAAGAGAAAAGGGTCAGTCTGCAGTTGTCACAGAGGAAGCCAGACACAGAGGAAGAGATGAGAATGCCTCACTGATAAAAGGTATCAAGCCAGGAGGCTAACACAGACAAGAATTATGAGCTAATTTAAGATGTAAGAGTTAATAAGAAGCCCGAGCTAATAGGCCAACCAGTTTATAATTAATGTAGACTTATGTGTGTTTCTTTGGGACTGGATGGGTGAGGGACCGGGCTGGACAGAAACCACTGTCAACAGAAAGCCCTAGAACAAAAAGAAACAAATTCATCCAGGAGGAGTAGATGACAGGAAATAATCAAATTGAGGGCTAAAATCAATAAAATGGAAACAAAGAGAGCAATCCAAAAGTTTTTCTTTGAGAAATCAACAAGATCAACAAACCCTTATCCAAACTAACCAAAAAGCAGAGAGTTTGGTGGTATTTCACTTGTATTTTAATAAAATTAATAAAATAAAGCATTCGTGGAGATAAGAAAAGTAAAGCAGTCATACTGGCCAGCCTTAAAGACCAGGCAGAAATGACACACACCTTTAATCACAGTAGCCACACTAGTTTGCCATAAAAACCAGGTGGTAGTGGTGCACGCATTTAATCCTAGCCTTAAAGAAAATTATAAATTAGGAGGAGACAGCTCTCAGACAATCTCATTCCTAGAGAAAGGATCACCATTTTAAGACTGGGGTCGAGGTAACAGTCAGTGGCTGGCTGCTTTGCTTTTCTGGTCTTCAGAATGAACCCCAATTTCTTTCTCTGAGTGTTTATTAATCATGCTCCGAGAGAGATTATATAATTAACAAATAAACAATGAAAAGGGGGACATAGAAACAGATACTGAGAAAATCTAGAGAATCATCAGATCATACTTCAAAACGTATATTCCACAATATTGGAAATTTTAAAAGAAATGGACAATTTTCTGCATAGGTACCACATACCAAAATTAAATCAAAACCAGATAAAAAAAACTTAAATAGACCTATAACCCCTAAGGAAAGAGAAGCAGTTATTAAATGTTTATTAATAAAAAAAAGCCCAGCATAAGATGACTTCAGTGAAGAATTCTACTAGAATTTCAAAGAAGAGATAATACTAACAGTCTTCAAATTGCTCCAAACAATAGAACCAAAAGTAACATTGTCAAACTCCTTTTATGAAGCTGTAGTTACCCTGACACCAAAACCACATGAAGATACAACAAAGAAAGAGAATTACAGACAGGCTCCCTCATGAACATTAATACAAAAATACTCAATAAAATACTGGCAAACTTAATCAAGAGAACATCAAAAAAACATCATCCACCAGGATCAAGGCAGCTTTATCCCAGGGATGTAGGGATGGTTCATAGAGAAAATATGTCAATGTAATCCACCATATAAATAAACTAAAAGAAAAAATAATATGATCATCTCACTTGATACTCAAAAGGCCTTTGACAAAATCCAACATCTTTTCATGATAAATGTATTGGAAAGATCAGGGATACAAGGAACATACCTAAATATAATAAAGGCAATTGTAGAGCAAACTGATAGCCGACATCAAATTAAATGGAGAAAATCTCAAAACAATTCTACTGAAATCAGTAACAAGAAAGACAAGGCTGTCCACTCTCTCCACATCTATTCAATATAGTACTCAAAGTTCTAGTGAGAGCAATAAGACAAGAAAAGGAATCAAGAGGATACAAATTGGAAAAAAGCAAAGCTTTTGCTATTTACAGATGGTATGGTAGTATACATGAGGGACTCCAAGAATTCTACCAGGGAACTCATACAACTGATAAACACATTCAGTAATGTAGTGGTATACAAATTTTGTTGGAATATGAAGCGGCGGCGGGGCTGCGTCCCCAACACCCCGGCCGCTTGGCTAGCTCATGCCCGAAATAACAACACACAAACTGTATTCATTTAAAGAACTGCTTGGCCCATGAACTAGCCCTTATAGGCTAATTCTCGCACCTGGTCTAGCCCATTTCTAATAATGCGTGTAAGCACCCCAAGGTGCGCTTACCGGGAAGATTCTAGCCTAAGTCCATCGTGGGTTGCAGCTGCCTGGGAGAGCTGAGCATGGCGTCTCTGCTCCAGCAGAGCTGTCCGGTCCCTCTGGAAGCAGAGCAGAGTCTGACCTCACTTCCTCTTCCGCCCAGAATTCTATTCTGTTTACTCCTCCCATCTATGTTCCAAGCTGAGGCCAAGCAGTTGGTTTATTATAACTTAACCAATGAAATCAACAGATTGATATATGACACTCCCACATCATATAACTAAAAAAATCAGTCGGACCTATATAAAATGATAAATGTGCAGAGAAAAATTCAGAGAACCACCATCCTTTACAATCTCCATAAATAATATGAAATATCATGGGGTAACTCTATCCTAAAAAGTGAAATACCTGTATGACAAGAACTTTAAGTCTTTCTTGTATAGGCAGGATTAACATAATAAAAATGACAATCTTACCAAAAGCAATGCACAATTCAATGCAATCCCCATCAAAATAGCAAAAGAATCATACACAGACATTGATAGAACAGTACTCAACTTTATATGGAAAATTAGAAAACACAGGATAGCCGGACAGTGATGGCACATACCTTTAATCCTAGCTCTTGGGAGGCAGAGGCACGTGGATCTCTGTGAGTTCAAGGCCAGCAGCCTGGTCTACAAGAGTTAGTTCCAGGACAGGCTCCAAAGCTGCAGAGAAACCCTATCTCAAAAAAAAAAAAAAAAAAAAAAAACCAGGATAGCTAAAACAATCCTGTACTTCATAAAGGAATTCTGAAGACATCACCATCCCTGACTTCAAGCTCTACTATAGAGCCATAGTCATAAAAAAAAAAAAGCTTGGTATTGGCATAAAAAAAAGACACATGAACCAATGGAATCAAATTGAAGACCCTGACATTAAACCATACACCTGAACATTATGAACACCTGACTTTTGACAAAGAAGATAAAACTGCACAATGGAAAAATGAAAGCATCTTCAACAAATGATGCTGGCATAACTGGATGTCATCAAATAAAAGAATGAAAATAGACCCATATCTATCACCATGTGCAAAACTCAAGTCCAAGTGGATCAAAGACCTCAACATAAATCCAGGTACACTGAACCTGATAGAATAGCAAGTGAAGGAAGCCTTGAACACATTGGTACAGGAGACCACTTCCTAAATACCAGCAGCATAGACAATAGGAGCAACAATCACTAAATGGGACCTCCTGAAATTAAAAATTTCCTGTAAGGCAAAGGACACCATAAATAGGACAAAATGACAACCTACAGAATGGAAAAAGATCTTCACCAACCCCACATCTGTCAGAGGGCTGGTCTCCAAAATATGTAAAGAAATCAATGAACTAGACGTCAAAATACAAAATAATCCAATGAAAAAAATGGGGTACAGTGCTAAGGACTAGCTCAGTTGGAGCACTGGGACCGACGGGACAGGGTCTCAGTAATAGGTGGGTAAGGAGATGGTGAATGACAAACAGACACAAGACTCAAAAGGAAATTGCATCTAAATGCATCTTTACTCGGCATGAGGCTCATTCTTTATAGAGAAAGGATTGCTTAACAGCATGTATTATTTTTTTCATGTGGTACAGATTATTCTTAGAATCATTATATCAGATACATGAGAATAGAATTTCATCAGACAGATGTCCCCAGTGCAAGCCTGCGGCTGGTCATGCTAGATATGGCTTGGCATTAGTTTCGATATAAATCTTTATCTAGGCTATGAGTTCATGGCAATTTGAGCTATGGGCAAGCAGTTGTGGTTAATAGTCACACAGTCTACAGTCTTTTTATATTTCTGCAATCTGTGCAGAACTTCTTGTTCCTTCTCCTTCTCCAAATTTCTAACTCCTTTTCAAACCTTCTCCAAAACCAATCTTAAGAAGTTAGGGCATGTATCTCTCTCATCTACCCTTATCCCATTTTTGCTGCACCTGTCTTAATTGTTTAGTTAAGTTTTCCTTTTGTTCTTCATTTAATAAGCACCAGGCTAAACCTGGAAACCTTTTTCCTTTGAATGTTAACCCATCTTCCTCCATTAGCATCATATACTCCTGTATATGGTAATGGCTCATCAGTAGAAATTGGAAACTTAAACATACTATCTTCCCTTCCAGAAGAAACCAGACCTTATTCCTTAGAACATAAGCAGGTAATGCCAAAAGTGCAAGGGCTCCTATGCAGGAAGCACAGCACACACCCCTTCTCTGCAGGCACTCTTCCTTGAAGCTTGTGCCATTGTGAGAGATCACACAGACTCCGCAGGAGGTAACATGACAATACAGATCTCAACAGAGAATTCTCAACAGAAAAGTCTCAAAAAGACTGAAAGACATTTAAGAAATTGGTCAACAGGGCTGGAGAGATGGCTCAGTGGTTAAGAGCATTGCCTGCTCTTCCAGAGGTCCTGAGTTCAATCCCCAGCAACCACATGGTGGCTCACAACCATCTGTAATGAGGTCTGGTGCCCTCTTCTGGCCTGTAGGCATACAGACAGAACGTTGTATACATAATAAATAAATATTTAAAAAAAAAAAAAAGAAATTGGTCAACATCCTTAATCATCAGGGAAAGGCAAATCAAAATGACTCTGAGCTACCATCTTGCACCAGAATGGTCAGAATGGATAGGATCAAAAACACATAACACTTCTCTCACTTGGGCTGATTCCACTCCCTGTTAGCAGCTTTCCTCAGCAGGTATCATAATATGGCTCTGTCATTTCCAACAGCCTGGGATCTCTGAGGCAATCCAGGTTTGACTTTCACAGATACACAAATTGGCTTCTCTAAGCCTCCAAGCAGTGACACCCCTGTGCCTGGCCTCAGCCAACAGCTTTCCTCAGTCACAAAGGGAGATTCCATAGCCTCTTTCTTCTAACCTTCATCTTAAGTCAGAACCATGTGGCCGAAGCGGCCAAGATCTGCTGCTTTCTGGGGCTGTGATATGGTCCCTCTCTCAATGACATCTTCAGCAGCTCTCTGTTTACTATGGTTTCCTTCACTGCCAAAGCTCAGGTTTCCTGGAACTAAGTACAGGGAGGAGAAACTCTATTCAGAATATACTCTGTAAAACAGAACTATTATCAGTAAAAGAAAAATATTTAAGTGGAGTATGGTGTTGCATATTTGAAATCCCAGAGCTGGAGAGGCAGACACAGGAAAATAGCTGGGATATCATTTTGTCCTATTTGGCAATCCCCAGGTCACTGAGAGACATTATCAAAACCAAGGTGAGTGGATTGTGAAGAAAAACAGAAAATGTTGCCTCCTGGCCTGCATGTACACATGCACACACATCCTTCATCTGTGCACACACACACACACATGCAAACATACACACATACACAAAAAAACACACTGTATATCATGTATATATATAATCAATTTTTATTTTATGACTAATACATCAGTAAGAACTGATGAAGAACAAATACACAAGCACATGGAATTTTCATATAAAGCTCATTAAATAACTGTGGTAAAAAGAGAAAATTTAAATTCACAAAATTTTCTGGATCCAGAGAAACTATACTTAAGAAAAAGAATTAAAGTTTAAATAGGATATTTAAACTAATTTTTGATGACTGAGAGTAGATTAAAAATCCCTTCGAAAGAAAAACGTAAAAAGTCAACATCAGCAAGGAGCTTCCTTTGAGTAACCTCAGCATCAAGGGAACATTTATGATATAAAGTAAAAAGGAAAGATAAGAGAATTCCTGTGGAAATTTCAACCTACCGTATACAGTGAACTTAAAGGGCTCTAGAGCACTTGGCAGCAGAAACGTCACAAGAACGTGCATGTGTGATAACACAAAATTTATTTAAATGTATGAAGAATCCTGATTTGCTACTTGAACTATTAAGCAGTTTAAGAATACGTATTTTGAAAAAATATAATTGCAACTGCACCAATATGATACCTTACAACCATTTATATGTCCAGTTCAGGGAGGGGAATGACCTTTTCTCTGGGGATATCAGGAATTCACACATACATACAAGCTGACAAAATACTCATAAATATAAATATAAATAAATAAATTATTTTGTTAAAAAATAAATTATCCTTTTCTAAACATATGGTGGTACACAGACTGAGTGTTTTTGAGCATATTGGTTATTCTGTTATCAGAACTGATTTGTATCAGAGGAGTAATTGTGGGATAGACATTCATCACAAACTTCTGGACAGTCGGGATGGCTGGGTCATACATCCATAACAGGACTGCAGTGGATGAGATGATAAAGTCCACCCAGTACATGACCACAAAGGAAACCACCAGCAGCAAGATGGTCTGGGTGGCCCTTTTCTCATGAGATGCTCTTGGGTAGCTGAGGCTGTGAAGGTGTTGGCATTGCCTCTGATGTCTGAACAAGATAATCACCGTATATCCACTTGTGATCAGCATAACTCCTATGAGAAATACTTCCCTGGAGGTTGCTACTGTTAAAATGAATCCCTTGATGATGTAGTTCATGGGGAAGAGGGAGCAGGATTTAGTGATCTTCATCTGGTTTGTTTCACTCACATTGGTAAAAGCACCAATATAGAAGATATGGTGGCTACTGAATAACAAGTTGAAAAACCAGATAAATAAGAAAGCACGAATCATGTATTCTTTTACTTTATATTTAAAGTTTGCCAACAAAGAGGAACTGGGACTGAGAGTGACCGCCTGAAACACACTCAGGAGGCAGGTGATGCAGATGGAGAGGCCTCTCATCACTCTGTTTATGTAAAAATTTGTCTTACATTTGAAGTCATTTTCAATGTTCAGTGACTCAAATATGTCCCAAAGCCAAATATCCGGTCCAGTGAGTAGCAGCACTATGTGGATGAAGGCCAATATACAGGAGATCTCATCCGTGGGCTTAGGTCTGTGACCTAGAATTATGAAAGTGTAGAAAAAAAGGAGAAAAATGTTGGCTAGGACTCCAAGTGAAGCTTGGAAATTAAGGACATTCCTTAACGAGGACATACGTGGAAAGCATACTCATCTTAACACTATAGTAGAAGCGTATTTTATATACCTGGGAAAAATAATAGAATATACATCAGACTTGTGATTCACTGGTCAGTGTTTCTATATCATCATTTTATTTTACCTACTTATTCTTGATTAACCCATCTCTTTAACTTCTGATGTTCCAGTCTGGATATCACAGCCCACATTTCTATATACTTCTCCATGTATCTACCTGTGTATATAGCATAACAGAGATGATAAAGGCATTTACAGTCATATACTATACAGAATGCACACTTTGTGGGCCTGCTACTCACCTAGGGGTCATGCCTTAGACATCCAATCCTATTGATTTACATGGCCTCGTTTTAGAGTTAACAACTAAAACAGTAGTGATGAACACAGAATATTAGTCACATGTTTACAACCGAGTAAAACTTACATGGAAAGTATTCACAAAAGAAATCCAAAACTGTGAGGTGAGTAAGTCTCATGTTACATTATTTTAATATGCTATATTTTGCAACTATCCATGTTTTGACCCATAATCCTAATAGAATCACAGTGATATTTCATGATAACCCCACTATTTTAATCAGTATAAATGTCTATCTCAATTTATCCTTTTTCATGGAATCTTACTTCCTCGGGATCTGGTATTAAAGAAAACAACAATACAGATCGAGGTCATTATTGCACTTTTCATACCCTATTAACTGAAAAACCATTAATTATGATTGTAAATGGTCCTAAATGTCTCTAGGTTTAGTTCCTACTCCATCACTTTTATGAGACTGCATTTTAGGTTTAAAGAACTAACTCCCAGCTATGAAAACAAATGTTATTTTTCTTTTCTGTTTTGAAGGAAGATGTAAATAGTTAACAGTATGATTACTTACGCCTTTTTCAGTCACCTGCACTGCTATCTCACCTACCTCCCTCCTTCTTCTGCATTTACCTTCCACTTACTGAGCTTCACTTCCCCTCTTCCCTGATGCGACCATTGGTACCCCGCTAGTCTCCTCTATTGCTCCCCACCACCCATATCCTGGCAATGACTGTTTTACTTTCCCCTCTTCTGCATTCACAACCGAAGATGTGGAGCGAGGAGCCCTCAATGAGAGAGAACATGTGACATTAAGACAAACACTATTTTCAAAACAGTGTGACAAGCATGAACTTGTAGAAAACGACCATATAGTGATCTTTCTGGAATTTCTGTTTTTAAAAGAGATTCCGTCCCATGCAGTGGAAATCAAGGTCCCCAGTGTTAACATGGTCATCAATCAGCACCCAGACAGTTTTTATTATTTCACTCAACAGTCTGACCTTTAGGGCCTATGTTAGTTATTTGCCCTGATGACCAGGGTCATTATTTTATCAAATTAATCTAATTCGGTACTTTAAAATTGGCTTTGTGATAGAGAAATAGAAAACACTGACTCGGAAAAGAGTTCCTTTGTATTTTCAAGTTCACTAATATAAGTAAGTCCACATATACAAATGCATAGATGCATGTATGTCTAGAAATTATGCAGAAGTTAGTGGCTGAGAGCTCTCTAAAATGGCACTATGAATGAGACCATAAACCAAGCTTTATGGTTATGTGAGTTCGGCTCTTAAATTGCTTGATCTAGTAAAGGAATAGAACCACCTTAATTGCCAGAGTCTGATTCCCTCACCAACATACATCACAGTTGTGGTGTTCTGGGATTTTTTTTAAGCTCCAGGATCAAGGTGGAGATATTGTTCAATGTTAATGAGTACATCTTGCTCTTGAAAAGACCTGGGTATGATTCCTAACAAATCCATGGTTGTTCATGGCCATCTGTAGCTCTAGTTCAAGAAAATCCATTGCCCTCCTGTCCAGGCAAGAAAGTGGTGCACATAAAATATATGTAGGCAAAACATATGTATATGCAAAATAAAATAAATCTTAAATAAATAAATATATAAAAGCTCCACAGTAATACTAATTCAAGGCTTGGTCTCCAAATTCTAAAAACTGTAGCCCAAATGATTTTTAAAATTACAAATGGACAAACTATATACATGTAATAATTTGTTATTAATTATACATCCATAATTATTAATATATAATATCCATAATAATATAAGGTTAAAAAGTAATCTAAGATGCTCATTTCTTATCCCAAAGGTATGCACTTTAACCTCTCTACTTCATATCCATTGCTTTGTAAGTGTTTATTACATACAAAAATGACACATCTTCTGATTTATCAAGTGGCATTTTTCTCTGGAGCTCACTGTAGTTGAGACTTAGACAAAAATGACCATAGCTACCATAGATACAAAATGAGTTGCTAACATATATATGAACTGAGAAAAAAATCATTTGTTTTATTTGAAAAGAAATTTCACTGTTTGAAGCTTTTACATTATTTTAAGTTGTAATATTTGGTGTAAGTATTAAAATACAAAGTATACCCAAAAACATTTATAATAGTAGAGAAGCAATGACTGTTAAATTGACTAGATCCAAAGACTAAGTCATCTGCAGGTTTCTGTCTGGAAACTTATACGATATTAAGAATGTCTTATGTTTCACTAGGCCGTAAGTTGAAACTTTCCTAAGAACGTATATGCAAATTGAAGAGAACAGATAAACACTGACTTAGTTAATATTTGTTGTGTATTTCTAACTTACATATGAATGCATAATCAGTTGACTTGAGAAAAGAAGTAAAATGAAAAAATACAAACTACAATTTAAATGTATCTTATAATTTAAATGTAACTTAATATGTACTTCTGCAAACAAATAAATGTTTATCCTTTGTTTTTCACCCTCGAAGTCATTTCGGGAGTTTTATGACAGGGATGGAAAACTAACACGCTGTCAACTAACACATAATCTATATGGAACCATGTTCTTAAAATTATTAAAGCACACACTCAGGAGAATCTATAGTCAGATACACTTGCTAAAATATTCCATCTCGGGCTACGTTTTACATATGTACTAGTGTATAATCATTGTAAAAAGGGATGAGTTTCATGACATTTATTTTCAATATATAATATGTATTGAGCATCTTCACCCTACTAGCCTTTCCTGTTCTTGTTTTCTGAACTTCTGCTAAACCCTGTCCTCTTTCCAGCAGCCCCATCTTACTGTCACATACATTACAACCAAAGATCATAGTAAGCGGAACCTATGTTCTTTTACAAATCATTACACTGATATTTTTTGTCTATAAGAATCTGTTGTGTTTGCTCTTGATACAGTAAGGCGCAAAAGTAAAATTTTAAGCAGAGAATTCTCTAGTACTTTATTACAGAAAATCTTAATTCATTCACCCCCTACTTACAGCTCTCACTATTAATGAATAGAAAAACATACCCCTCACCTGGCCAGGCCTTTGATAAGCATCCATGTAGAATGAGGCCCTGCGAAGTAGTTATAAAGAAGAAAAGTCGTCAGCTCATCTCCCTCTAGACCCATGATTATCATGTCATCTGTAAAGGGCAATCCTGTCCTTGAGGTTGTCAGAAAGTGCAACCATCAGATGGGAAAGTGAACTTCCCTAATTCTAGGAAAACATGCAGTAGGAACAGCTGAGCTCTGGGATTCTTGTGTGTGAGCTGTTCTCCCCAGGCCCTACATGTCTGTGTGCATTAGCTGATCCCAGTCCTTGAGAACAAAACACAAGTAAAAATCATAATATACTATTTATAAAAGTAGAAAAAAAAACATTTCGATTCTCCAAGGTATCCTTTCTGCTTCCAAAATATTCCTGATAGCCTCCATTCCTACTTGACAGTGGCTTTGGGACCTCACCTAGAAATTAACAACACTTTGCTAAAATTAAGAAAATGTCACCACCTCCAAACACTCTTTAAGAAAAGTAATCTTTCTTACAGAGGCACAGACGTGAGGTGATGTAATCAGCAGATAGTGAGTTGTAGAGCTGTACATGCCTAGATAATATTGTTTATGTGGGACACCACGGAGAAATAAAACCTTCAAATTCTATGTGAAGGTGAGAGAGAAGAATCCCAAGTCAATGGCAAATACAGGACCTACAAGGAGATCATAGAGAGAACTGTCCTAAACTAAGAAAAGACTCACCCATACAATTACAAGAAGCACACAGAACACAGTAAAGACAAAACAGAGAAAAAAAATAAGTGGCATCTCATAGTTAAAACACAAAGTAGACAGGACAGTAAAGGTGTAGTGCAAGTTTCAAGAGAAAAACTGCAATCCGCAAATAAAGAAAACCCATCAAAATAATAGTTGATTTTTTTAAGGAAAACTTTCAAACCCAGAAGGTGCATGCAAACTTCCAAAGGACACAAGCAACAGTCCCACCTACCAATGACACCTATGACCCCCATCAACGACCAGCATGGAACTCTAACCTTACAGGTTCAGGAGTACTGATGCACATATCTTGAAGGCAAACAATGGCTCTCTGATTGTACTTCGGATCTGTTCAACAAGAGTCATACCATGCCTGATACTGGAAACCTACTTAACAACTCAGTGCTAGGGCAGTCATGGCTATTAGAGAAGAATCTACAACCACTAATTTGCTAGAAACAAAATAATCCCAACAATAGTCTATAAGAATTTGTCCTTATATCCGCAGACACGTGTAGTCTCTACCCCTCATCAAGGAAACTTCTCTTTGCAACCAACCTCTACAGAAAACCACAATCAATCAAAATGGAGAGATATGAAGACCAGTCCCACCAGATACACATGCAAAACATTCTTACACCTAAGGCTCTGGGGACACTGCAGAAGAGGAAATGGAAAGATAGTAAAAACCAAAGGACCCAAAAGTTTGTTGTGAGATTGTGTAGCCTACTAACATCAGAAGCTGTGCTCATAACGTCTCACCAACATTACCACCCAAATGTGGCCTGAACAAGGATGACGCCAATGAACATGCCAAATGGGAGTGGAAAAAGCCAATGAGGCCTCAACTCTACACAGCTTTACCGAGTGAACCCTGAGAAGATTCTGCAGGAGAGAGACCTTGGAAGGTGAGAGTCCATGCTACAGGTAAGAGACAGACATGTCAGAAAGACAGAGCTTATGGTAGAAGTTTTATTAGAGAAAGGGAATGGAAAAGGAGGTAAGAGAAGGGAAGAGACTTGCCTCTGAAGACAAGAGTGTGGAAGAGGAGAGAGAGAGAGAGAAAGAGAGAGACAGAGACAGAGACAGAGACAGAGACAGAGACAGAGACAGAGACAGAGACAGAGACAGAGACAGAGACAGAGACAGAGACAGAGAGAGAAGCAAAGAAAAGGTAGAAGCAGATAGAGTATCACCTTTTAAAGGTGACAGGATACTGTCTGCCCTGCACTCAGGTATGACACAGGGGCAATGCACTCTGTCAGGTTCTCAAGAGGAGGGGCCAGGTGTACCAGGTTGCTCACAGTGGAGTTCAAGACAGAAGCATAAAGGCCAAGGAATTGGAGCCCAAAAGATCGGTAGGTCCGAGGAACGAAGGTATGGGGCAAGGGCTCTGGGTCCAAAGGACTAGGCTGGCCAGCGTACATCCTGTCAGGTGACAGGCCAGCATAATGCCTGAATTCTAACAAACCCTATACAACAATCGAATAAACCTGTGGGTGGGAGGGTTAGTCCTCCCCAGAGAAGAGCACACCACTTGGTTGTCTAGTATCAAATAGTCAACCTTGAAAACATACGTACAAGTAACTTTAAATGGACTCCCTAAGCTATCTTTAGGAATATATATGTATAAACAAATACATATATGTATGCAATAGCAATGAAGAAGAGACCATGAATTTGAATGATAATGGGAAGGGTATACGGAAAGGTTTGGTGGGAGAAAAGGGAAGGAAGAAATATAATTAAATTAAAATCTCAAAAACAAAAACAAAATTTCTTTTAAAATGGATGAATTCCTAGACAAAATTAAACTCAACGAAGATAAACAGTTTAAACATATCTGTAATAAACAACCAGATGAAAGTAGTACTTTTAAAAATCTCTTAACTAATTTAAGCCCTGGCCCAGACAGATTTACTACTGAATTCTATCCAGCTTTTAAATTTTACCAGACTTTCACAAAAAAAAAAAAAGGATAATACCATTGAAAGAATTTGGGGAAAACTCTAGAAGAATTAATATCGATTATTTTTTATTTCTCTAGAGTGACTAAGAATACCAATAGGAGAGAAAAGGATACCAGAATATAAGTAAGGACAAAGAATTAATATAATACACTCAACATATAATATACACATGTATAAGATATTGGGAAAAAACTAAAAAATTCTTTTAAAGAACATGGCTATACAGAATTTATAGTGAGCATAGAAAACCTCAAAGCCCACCCCCACAGTGGCACACTTCCTCCAACAAGGCCATACCCACTCCAAAAAAGCCACACCTCCTAATAGTGCCAGATGCTATAAATTATGAAGGCCAATTTTATTATTATTATTATTATTATAACTGTATTAGTCGGGGTTCTTTAGAGTCACAGAACTTATAGAATGAATATAGATTGCTAAGCAGTTAAGAACACTGCCTACTCTTCCTAAAGTCCTGAGTTCAACTCCCAGCAACCACATTGTGGCTCACAATCATCTGTAATGAAATCTGGTGCCCTCTTGAGGAAGACACCTAGTCAGTCGTCCTGATCAACTTAGATCATGAAACTCAATATGGACAAGTGCAAAAGATTGCCATATATGGGCTTCCCATGCATGCTTCAGCATTGCCAAGGCGTAAATAAAATAATAATAATAAATAATATATGTATATATGAATTTATTGAAATGACATACAGTCTGCAGTCCAACAATGGTTAGCTTTGAATAAGAAGTCCAAGAATCTAGTAGTTGCTCAGTTCTATGAGGCTGAGTGTCTCAGGCAGTCTTCTGTATATGTTGGAATCCCCAAGAAGTAGAAACAGATATACTGACAAGGAAAAGGCAAATAGGTGAAGAAGGAACACACCACCTTCTTTCTTCCATTGACCTCCCAGCAGAAGAAGGTGTGGCCCAGATTAAAAACATGCCTCAAGGTCTGGATTAAAGGCAAGTATCATCCTACCTCAACGTCTGAATCATAACTGTGTCCTCCATTTCTGGATTACACTTCATTCTGGATATAGTCACGTTGACAACCAAAAATAGCCATCACAGGGTTCATGAAGTTCCACCAATATCTGATGGGATATTGAAAACTGATTGCTGCTAGGGGAAAGAGGGTCAGTTTTCCTTTCTATTCCCCCAATGTTTCCCCAATGCTCTTACTTTTAAAACCACTGAGCCCACTTAGTGCTGCCTACATGCATATGGTTGTAGGACCATCCAACTGGAGCATGGGTAGCCTCTCAGGAGCCACATCTCTGAGGAAAACTGACTCTCTTTCCCATCATTACATGGTTTATTTTTCTTTACTCCTTTAATCTATGACTGTCTGTACTCTTTTATATTACTTTTAATATAAAAGACTCTTTAAAGACTTTACTTCTTTGCGTAACTTTCTATGCTCTTTTTCTTCTCTCTTCCAAGGCTACATACATTTTCTAAATATTCTGTCTCATTTAGAGGTCTTTTATGTCTGAATCTATTGTGTATTTTTAATCCTTTTCTGTCCAGATGTACTTCTTAAAATGATAAGCGGCATGGCTAGGACTAAGGCTGCTTTGCCTTTTGGCTCTGCCCAGTCCAACATGGAAGAGATCTGTTCACTGCCTCCGAGACTGCAGAATGGGAGCTGCCCTCACCACCTCAACTCTGGTAACCAGTTGGTCCATGCTGCCACCAAGTAACTTGTAGAACACTGTCCACAAACTCCATTCAAGTGTTCAGCAATGTGTGTGTGTGTGTGTGTGTGTGTGTGTGTGTGTGTGTAATTGTATTAGTTAGGGTTTCTATTACTGTGAAGAGTCACCATGACCACAGCAATTCTTAGAAGGAAAATATTTAAATGTGGTAAGCTTATAGCTTCAAAAGTACAGTCCATTATTGTCATGGTGGTAAGCATGGTGGCACATGGACAGACATGGTACAGGTAGATAATGGCTAAGAGTTCTACATCTGATCCACAGGTAGCTGGAAAAAAACTAGGCCATAGGTCTGGTTCGAGCTTTGGAATTCTCAAAGCCCACTCCTAGTGACACCTTTGAGCAAATCCACACCTACTCCAACAAGATCATGTGTCCTAATTCTTTCAAATACTGCTACTCCCTTTGTGTCTATAGGGGTCATTTTCATTCATAGTACCACAATACTATAAATTTTGGTCTGACACCAAGCACAATTAATCAAAACTGCTGTGGCCTATGAAATAAAGAAGGGAACTATTGGTAGTTTCATCCTACTTTCGTCATAGTATGAAATCTGCTTGGACAAATTCTGTCAGTTGTAGCAGATGTCACTGACAGAGGATGTTTAAAGATACGCATGGCATTCATCAAGGTAGTTTAGAATTTCTTGTACCCTTTACTCAAACATGCTCACAGAATTTTACATAAGTTATGCTTATATTTCCTCAAAAAGCATTACATGACATCAGAGAAATATGGTCACAAACTGATGTGAGATTCCACTCTGTATGCTGTGAATATGTTTTATTACCATTGGTTAATAAAGAAGCTGTTTCAGCCAATGGCTTAGTAAAGCCAGGCAGAAAATCTGAATAGAGATATAGAGAAAGAGTAGGCAGAATCAAAGAGATACCATGTAGTTGTCCAAGGAGACAGATGCCAGATGGAACCTTACTGGTAGGCCACAGCCTCATGGCAATACAAAATAATAGAAATGGGTTAAGATAAAAGAGGGAGCCTAGGCAGTTTGGATGCTCACCTTACTAGACCTGGATGGAGGTGGGTGGTCCTTGGGAACCCTGATTGCTCTTTGGGCTGACGAGGGAGGGGGACTTGAATGGGGGAGGGGGAGTGAAAGGGGAGGCGGCGGTGGGGAAGAGACAGAAATCTTTAATTAATTAATAAATAAAAAAAGAGCTAGCTAGCTAGGAATTTGTTTAAGCTGTCGGCCAAGAAGTGCTGTAATTAATATAGTTTCTGTGTGATTATTCAGGTCTGAATCACCAGAATTGAAAGAGCAGTCTCCACCTACACGAAACAAATGTGGAAAGAGCATTATGTTGATTTGAAAGAGGTTGCTCCCATATATTTGCAAATATTTGAATACTTGGTCCCTGGTTGGGGGAATTGTTTTGGAGGGATTAGGACATGGGGCTTGTTGGAAGAGGTGTGTCTCTAGGGGTGGGCTTTGAGGTATCAAAAGACTCATGTGATTCTGGGTGCTCTCTTGTTCTGCCTCTGGTTGTAGACTAAGATGTGAGCTCTCAGCTGTTCCTTCACCTGCCTTCAAGAACACTAATACCCTGAGACTGCAAACCAGATTAAATACTTTCTTTGATAAATTGCCTTGGTTGCAGCCTTTCATCATAGAGATATAAAAGTAAGTAAAGCAGGCACCTGTGTAGTCAATGTTTAATTACAGACATGAATGATGTGGAATAATACTTCTGTATGCCGCATGAATATACGTCACTATGATTGGTTTAATAATCAAGCTGACTGGTCAATAGCTGAACAGGATAAAGTTGGGCAGGATAGTCAAACAGAATGATGGGATGAAGAAGGGCCAAGTAAGAGAAGTCTTTAGCAGATGCAGAGGGAGCCATGCTAATAAATGTTGACAGAAGTTTCTGTCCCACCCAGTTCTACAGTTGTTCAGTCCCAAAGAAACACACAGAGGCCTACATTGATTATAAAATGGTTGGCCTACAAGCTCAGGCTTTCTTATTAACTAACTCTTACATTTCACATTAACCATTCTTGTCTGTGTTAACCACATAGCTTGGTACCTTCTATCAGTGGGGCATTCTCATCTTGCTTCCTCTGTGGCTGGGTGATGACTGCAGACTGAGCCTTTTCTCTTCCCAGAATTCTCCTATTCTGGCCGCCCACCTATACTGCTTGCCTGGCTACTGATCAAACAGCATTTTATTAAACCTATACAAGTGACAAGACCAATGACCCACAGCATTTCCCTTTCTTTTTTCCAAAACAAAAGCTCTAAATCTAATCTCCATTGTTTAGATTTCTTCCTGACCATTATCCATAACAACTTGTAACTAACACTCTAAACAAAGACAAACATCCACAACCCATTTTTGGGGAATGTGGGTATAGTTTTCCAGGCTACTTCCTGCTATTTGGGGGTGCTGATAATCTTATGGGAACCTAAAGAAAATTTAGGATTATGGTCAAGTCCTAACTGGAATATCACCTCAGCCAGCAGTCTTGAGGCTGTTCTGGATATAGAACTCAGAGACTTCAACAGAGGTTCTCTGAAGCATTGGATCATATGGGCCATCTAGTCCTACCAGAGATTTTTCAGGAGTCTTTCCATGATCAAACCTGATTTTTCTTAACCCAGAATAAATTCAGAGCCTCTCATTTCCTGTAGAAACAAAAGCAAAACCTCTTCTCCAAAGTAACATATCTTTTGACCTAAATTTTGAAGCCAAGGCATTTTCAAAATATATATGTTGGATTGATTCAGCAGCATTTAAAATCAAATGTCTTTTAGCAGCTGTTACTCCTTCCTCAGCCATCAAACAATTCGAAGATAACACAATAACATACTGTATCCAGATTCTCTGTATATTTTCCATCTTTAAAATACCACCACAAGGCACAGTGTAAATAAGGAATATGGGTTAAGTTAAAATGTAAGAGCTAGTTAGTAATAAGCCTGAATTATTGGCTGAGCATTTTGTAATTATTATAAGCTTCTGTGTGCTTATTTGGGACCAGGCAGTCAGGATAAAAAGTGCAATTTACACAGGAGTTTTCATTATATGTCAGGTCCTGAACAACCTTTTGGGATTATCTTTCTATGTATTTCCCTTTATGAATATTTTGCAGTGGCCCCAGGGATGGGACAGAGATGAACACATGACACAGAGAAAACGTAGTCCTTAGCTTTAACTATGATGAGATTCAAGCCACCTCACCTCAAGATAGGGTTAAAGATCAGATGATGCCATAAGAAAACATGCCACTCGCACTGGCTTTGTGGGAGCCTAGTCTGTTTGGATGCTCAGCTTCCTAGACCTGGATGGAGGGGGGAGGACCTTGGACTTCCCACAGGGCAGGGAACCCTGACTGCTCTTAGGACTGGAGAGGGATGGGACGGGGAAGTGGGGGGATGGAGGAGGAAAATGGGAGGAGGGGAGGAGGTGGAAATTTTTAATAATAATAATAAAAAGAAAATTACAAAAGTGGGTACCTGTTTTTTGAGTCATAATNAACAATATGTAAGAGCTAGCCAATAAGAAACTGGACCTAGCCGGGCCAGGCAGTGTTTGAAAGAATACAGTTTTCGTGTAATTATTTCGGGGCATAAGCTAGCCATGTGGGCGGCCGGGTGCCGGGGACGCAGCCCTGCCGCTCCAATTTCAACAGGAGAGTGCTTGTTTATTTTCTGGCCACCCAGACTCCTGAAATAATCACGCAGAAACTATATTATTTAAATCACTTGCTGGGCCAATCACTTAAGCATATTACTAACTAGCTCATATCTTAAATTAACCCATTTTTATTTACCTGTGTATCATCGTGGCTGTAGCTTACTGGGCAATGTTACAGTGTCTGTCTCCTCTGTCTGTGGCTACACGTCCTCTCATCGACTCAGCCTACTCTTGCCTCCTCTATCTGCTTGGAATTCCCACATTGCAGCTTTTTTAGTAACCAGTGGTTTTCACAGCATACAGAGGAGAATCCCACAGCAGTGTTCTAGATCACAAAAAAGATAAAAGTTATATAGATGCATTTTTAAGGGTGGGTCTGTCAAGAGGACACCTAGAACTCACAGCTTCTTTACAGCCATCTACTGCCCATTGATTTGAGTTTTGAAAGGATACAATGGTTCTGTTTAGACATTAAACCCAGTCTCAAATTGAAGCGAACATCTGCCAGTGAATCCCACGACACTCTTCTCTGTCACTCACTTCTGTAAGTTGCTTTGCCCTGCTTTTCTGTTCCTACTCTTTCTGTAGTTCACACCACAGTCCATGTCTCCCTAAAAGTCAGTAGATATTTGAAAATGACAATTTAAAGTATCATTTATGTTTCACTTTAATAAGTCAGTGTTTTCTACTGAATAAAACATATGCAGCAGACACTGTAAAATTTTAATGACAATACATATCATATTTACTATATGCCTAATATAATTAGCATTAAACTTGAGTTTAATATTCAATGTTTTCTAATTCTATATAGTACTGTGTAGCAGAAAATAATCTACCCATCGAACTCTATAATATAGTATATAAACCAAAAGAGGTTTTATTGTTTATTTATATAATCAGCCAGTAATCTACTTTGTAATATAATGTGTAGCGAGTCCTGAAAGCTTTAAGATAATTGATCAACGTATCTATTCTTCAAAAATTTCCAGTCTGTGAAAGCAAGATGGATATGGAAAACCAGTCAAAAGTGCTACAGAAGAATCCATGCAGAAAGAAGAGAAAATTTTCAGTGTTCTTTGATGATGTAAAATGTGGTTCCTTTAAAGAAGTGACATATAAGCTGAATTTGATCATGATGATGGGAATGCCTTAGGTGTCAAAAGAATGAATAAAAAAAAAGTATTCCGGACAAGTAGTCCAAAGATAAGCATTGCAGCAGAGCCAGCAAAGTAGAAGTGAGCCTTGGCCCATGGCCCGTGGCTCCCTAAGGTTGCTTTGTTCTGGAAGGTTATATGACAAATCTCACAGCCCTTGTATACTGGACTTCTTTCTGTAGGAAATGCCCTATCTTAAGAGCTGCAAAATGGCGGATAAATAGTGATATCTCAGTATTTTTAACTTCTAATTTCAACTTATGAAGCTAACAGTCTTTCCCCGTTTGTGGGCATAAACTGTGACGCTACAGATCATTCTCAAATAAAGCGGAAGGGGTCAAATTTGGAGTCAACAGCAACACAGATATAAGGGTGCACATGTGTCCTTCTCCTATTTTAGAACAGAAACATACAATTCATTTGAGCTGTGCATGATCTTGAATTCCTAGCATCCCATAGCAAGGACAGGATCACTACAGAGGACCTGTTCTAGTGCCTGAGAACACGCTCTAGGTGGCCTCATTTCTCTCACATTTTTAAACCATCAACTTGCTTGGGTCTTGTTTTGGCACTCTGTTTTTCTCTACTGTGGCTTCTGTAGACCATCTTCAGTCTGCTTCTCACAGCTCTTGAATGCTGACAAACATTGTTCCTGTTGCTCCCTATTGGTGAAAGACCCAATCCTAAACCTTTCATCATTCCAACCCAACACCCCCTTTCTCACTGTAGTCTCAATTTCCCACTGTGACCAGATACTTACTACGTAGTCCACTGTGATCTGATATCTGTCTCCCTAAACTGTGTTCCTTGTCACCTGCCATTCATTACTATATCCAAAAGGGAGCATCCAGTAGATTCAAGAGTTTATTCATTGTAATTTGACCAACCCCAAATTGCTACTGGTTTAAATCATGTCTTTTACTTCTTTCTCAGATGAGTGACTCCCCCCCCCTTTTTTTTGCACTTATCTGTCAACAGTACAGGAATTGAGAAGAAATTTAAATGTCAGTATATTTTCTATAATTACCTTCATCCTTCAACTTGGCCTCAGTTTTTGTGTCATAGTAGGGAACTGGGACTGCATGTACTGGCCTTTTGGGACCCTAGACTATTTGGATGCACACCTTCCTAGGCTTGGATGAAGTGGGGAGGGCTTTGGACTTCCCACAGGGCAGGGCACCCTGCCATCTCTTAAGACTGCCTTTCTCACGAAGGAAGGTCAAAGACAGCATGTAGCATATTCGTAAGAACTTCAAGAATCTCCATTTGGGGATCTTTTATCTATGTAATAAATTCCTTTGTGAACATAGTAAAAAAGTAATAGGTTATTATGACTGTCTCAGATGATACAAAAATATCTGTGCTATGATTTGAATAAGAATACACCTAGAGGTTCATATATCTAAATGGTGAGTCACCTATGGAATGGCCCATGAGTGGAATTGTTTGGGAAGAATTAGTAGGTATGGCCTTGTTGGTACAGGTATGGCCTTGTAGAGGATCTGTGTCATGGGGATGGGTTTTGATATTCCAAAATACCAAGGTGGCTGATGTCTCTCTCTGTCAGCTGCCAGTATATCAGAATGTAAAGATCTCAGCTACTGCTCCAATGCCATAGCTGTCTGCTTCCCACCATGAAGATGATGAATTAACCCTGAAAACTATATGGACGTCACTAATTAGATGCTTTCTTTTGTAAGAGTCTCTCTGGCAATGGTGTCACTTCAAAGCAATAAAACATAGACAATAATAACCAAAACAATGAATGAAAAAGATGTGTAGTTGACTCAGAAACCTCAAATTTTCCTTTCAGATGAAACAAACAAATACTTGTACTAACAACTCGTCTGAACAAATTGTGTTTGCTTCCATCATGCTGTATTTACATGTTGCTATCTCTAACAAAAAAGAAATTATCACATATTTTTCTATTCCTCAAAATATTTCTCTAAAGAAATGAGTTAGAAAATTACAAAAGTGGGTACCTGTTTTTTTGAGTCATAATTTATTTGTATTATTCCTTTATATTGGAAATATTTAGTAAAGCTTTGAATAATAGGATACATAGAACTTGTATCCAAGTTCATTTTAAATTCTTGGAAATATTCTAAAATGTTTTTAAATAAGAATAAAATTATAATCATATAGCTCTACAACCTGTTATTTCTTTTATCATAAAATATGTTTATGCTAAATTTGTTTATAACTTATTTTTATACTAATATATTTACATAATATAAACATATAACTTATGACCATAACATGTTGTATTTATAATAAATTTCTTTATAAAACTCAAAAAAAAAAACAAGAAAACATGCCACTTTGGTACAATAATTATTTTGATGTGAAAGATACTGAGAGCTGGTCAAGTAGGAAAAGCCCTTAATTTCTTTTAAATTCTGTAGTTATTTGAGTGAGAGGGATCCCTCTAGGCTCAGATGTTTGAACATGTGGTTCCCAGTTAGTGATGCTGTTTGGGGAGGTTTCGGGGATGCATCTTCATTGGAGGAAGCATGTCTCTGGAAGCATGCTTTGAGAGTTTGGAGTCTCTGCACCACTTGTGGTGGCACTCCTTTTGCTTTGCACTTGGAATTGAGATGTGTGCAGTCAGCTTTCTCCTCCTGCAGCCGCACCAGCCACCTGCTGCCACCTGCTGTCAGCACTGCTATGGACTCTAGTCCTCTGGAACCATATGCCAACTCTTTCTTCTTTAAGCTTCTTTGGTCACGCTGTGTTTTATCACAGCGACAGAAGAGCAATTAATACAAATTCTTTACAATTTTAAGCAATCTTTGTGCAGAAGAAATGTGTATGTGAAATATATACATTTGGAAATTTTCATTAGTGCATGTATCAGGATAAAAGCTATCCCAAACATAACTGCGAACTCAGGGCTTGATATGCACCCTATAACTTAGGTCAGACCCATAGCCCTTGGAAATTTTTTCATCTGCAGAAGGCAACCTTTAGTCACCGTGCATTTCCACCTCACTCTACAATTGTCAAGTATAATACATATGCCTTTCATTATCCCAGGATGGTATATGTTAGCCTCAATCTTTTGGCTACTTTGAGATTTTTGTTGTTGTTAGAGTCAGGGCCATGGTCCATGGCCATAGTTAGTTGGCCATTGTATTGGCAGCAATCATCCTGCCTTAGTATGCTAGGTGCAGATATTAGAAGCATGATGCACCATTACCAGCTTGAGTCTCATAATTCTGTAGTACTGCCATTTGTACAATACATAAATTGTTTTACTCTGGTTAATATGTCTTATGTCGATTTGCTTTTAGACCAGCTGATAAACCCTAGAGGAAAAAAAAAGAATTCTTTCTCCTCCACAGTTATTAATTCTTGGCTTCCTTAGGTTGCACACATCAGGCAGAGAGCCTGGTCAAACAGCAGCAGCAATCTCAACAGAATTGGACCGACTACCCTGAAAAATTTCTCTTGCAGTCCCATAAAACCCATTCCGAGAGAAGCAGAGGAAACGATATCAACCCCTTTAAAAACACTTGGCAAGTGAGAACAACTGCAAGTCTGGCTGCTACACTGCTGGGTAGGATGGGCCTGAGAAGGGAAAATTGTAGCACACAGAACACCCCAGGAAACCTAAACCCTGGCCTTCCAACCCAGGAAGCCAAGTAGCGTAAGCTGACACGGCGCCGCAGAGGCTGCTGGGCGTTGTAGTCCATGTTGGCAGACTCCGGGCACAGTTTTTGAGTGGACACTGGTTGAAGTCTCTTTCACTGGCGCAGGACTCGCCTGTATTTCTTGGACGGTCTTACTGTGTATGAGAGGAACAACCTAGCGGCCGGAGAGCTGGGATTCTGGACTACGTCTGCGTTACTTGTTTCAAAGCCGCGAATTACAGAGGTTTCCTTCCGGGTCTTCACCGGCGCAGCTCTGGCATCAGGGTCAGAGGAAGTCCCGCCCCTGAGGTAGGGGCGGGGTTCCGGGGACGGGGCACGTTGTCCCCGCCCCACTGCCCCGCCCCACGCCTCTCCTGGGCGGGGCCTCCTCAGTCTCCACCGCGCGGGGCGGAGCTCCGGGTTGGTGTGCGGCGTGGTGCCGCGCCCCTGGGCTCGGAGCCGCCGGTCTTCGGGCTGTCGCGCCGGGCGCACGCGGGCCTGCCCATGGACCGCGCGGCCGTGGCGCGGGTGGGCGCGGTGGCGAGCGCCAGTGTGTGCGCGGTGGTGGCGGGCGTGGTGCTGGCCCAGTACATATTCACCTTGAAGAGAAAGACGGGCCGCAAGACCAAGATCATCGAGATGGTGAGTGCGGGTGCAGCGAGCGGCAAGCACGCGGGCAACCGCAGCGGCGTGGGCCGAGGGCGGCCCTGCGAGGGCAGGCTGCATGCGTGCTGATGCTTGACTGTGTCTGAGAGAATAGGACGAATAGATGCCCCGCGATAACCGCCTCTAGCCGCAAAACCCGTTTCTCCGGAGCTAGTCTTTAATCGGCCCCCGCCTCCAAGAGGTGCAGCTAATCCGATCCAGACTCCTGTCCAGGAGTCCTTTCTTCTTTCCTTCCTTCCTTCCTTCCTTCCTTCTTTCCTTCCTTCCTTCCTTCCTTCCTTCCTTCCTTCCTTCCTTCCTTCCTTCCTTCTTTCCTTTCCTTTCCTTTCCTTTCCTTTCCCTTCGTTTTTTTTTTTTTTTTATCTTTGCATCCGGGCTGCCTTTGAGTTATGTTATGAAAACAGCATCTTCGGTGTTTTTAGAAATGCCAGCCAACCAGTGAGATACTAGAATAGCTCGAGTATTTGGATGTTCTTCCTTGTCCAATGCTCCAAGAAGTGTTCTTGTATCCGTCCTCCAAAGCTCCAGCGTGACTCCTTTTAAATGTTCTCTCAAGAATTATTTACAGCTTCGTGAAAAAATGGTCTCAAGAATTCCATTTGAGGTACATTAGAAAGTGGTTTGTTGTTCCCAAGTTGGATATGTTTCGTTTGGGGTTTTTGTTTTGATGGTACTTGTTGACTTTAGCGTGATGAGTGTGATTTCTTTATTGGAGTACAAGTGAACATCCGGAACCAGAATATAAAGTTGACACTCTATTACTATTCTAAACAGTATTTTAGGCTACTCGTGTGTTATTAAAGCTTATTTTCTTTGTATATCGCTGGTTGCAAACATTTTGTGTCAGAAGTTTTACTGCCTGCGTAAAGAACTTAAATGACTTTATTTTGCTCCATATTCAAAATTGATAGTTTAAAATTTATAAGAGGATGTCACTATCCTTCTGTATGTACTTAACCTATGGACTGGTTCTTCACAACCTCAAGGAAGGGTTTGCAGTCATTGTGAAAATAATGAAGGCCCATCAAAAATGCCAACTTAGCTTGTTTGTACCGTACAGATCGGTACATCTTTGCTTGTACATAGAGTGCATCGATTTAAATTAGCTGTAATGTGTGCCATTCTAGTAATATGCTGTAATAAGGCAAGCGATTAGCATTTAAGTAGGAAATGTGAGAAGAAATTATTTTGCTTTTGCTAATTTAGGTGGGTATTTGAATGACCTGAAATGTGGATTTCAGCTCTGGTTCTTTTTATAATAGCCATGGTTTAGGGGTCTGGTGTGCCTACCTCTATACCCTTCCTTCATAGAATTTGTAGAAACTCAGGGATGTCCATTGAATATCGCTCTTCTGGTCACAGATAATATATAACTACCTAACCAAGATAGGCTGGGGGGGGGGGGGATAACACCCGTTGTTATCTTCCGAACTCATGGTGATCTCTTGCCTGAGCCTCCTGAGTACAGGATTACATACATGCATGAGCCACCCTGCTGGCCAGGGCATTTTTAATTGAAAGACATTAGGGAGTTGCTGGTGTGCTATGCATGCCGTGGTGGAAATGTCCAGTAACATAGCAACCTAGATATCTAGAGAAAACCAATTCAAAGGCACACTGAAAGTACTCAGAGATATAAGGCAGCCATTTAGCAATATTGGCTACTACTTTACAAATTTAATTATCCTTGTATGTGCTCCCTGCATCTATATTAACATCTACCCCTACTCATTAATGGAGATTTCAACATATGTACACTCTATACAGGGTAGAAACTGCAGGGCTTTCCACCTGCTCAACAAGCATACCTACTTCGTTAGTATACCCCAAGCCCTCATCCAGGCTGCATCCTTCTGAGACAGGGTCTTTCTAAATTGTTTAGCCTTGCCTTGAATTTGCAGTCCTGCCTTGGGTAAGATCACAGGCATGTACCACCATGACCAGCTCCAGATTTCTCTTTTTCACACCTACAGTCTCTTAAGATTACTGATTAATTTGTCATTATCAAATACTTCTCTGTGTATTTTATTTTAGAACAATATAGATTTACAACAGTATTCTCATTTACAAGTGCCCTCCTTTATTACATACCAGTTCTCCCCGGTTATTAATGGCTAGTATGATTCATTTAATACAGTTAATGAACAAATATTGACACATTATTAAGTGCCCATGGTTGGTTTTTGTTTCGTTTTCTCAGATTTTCTTCACTTTTACTAATGCCCTTTGTTCCAGGAGTCCGTCTTGAGTACCACAGCGCACTTAGTCATCGTGGCTCCTTATCTTACCCCACTCTGGTCCTGAGATTAAACTCAGGGCCTCTGCACACACACACCCCCAGCTACACCCTGAGTTCCTTATCTTTCTTGACTGGGGCACTTTCTCAGACTTTACTTGTTTTTGTCCTGCACAGTTTCAGGTTGTTGTGGTTAGAAATTTTGTAGACCGTTCTTAGATTTTATCAGGTTTTCTCATGACTAGGGTTGTAAGTTTCTCAGTGGGTGACCTATGAAGTGTTACTGTTACCACGCAGCAAGGGTGCCTGCTGTCAGCCTAACTTGTAACTTGTAGCTGTCCCTGGTTGAGGTGTGCCTGTCAGCTTTCTCCACGGTCAGTTATTTTCCATCTCCTCCTGATGATGTGCCCTTGGGAAAGACGTTAGTCTGAGAAGTGTGTGTTTGGAGTACAGAGTTACAGTTCCATTCTTGGGAGTAAAATATCTGTGTTGATCCTGGGATGATTCCATACCAGAAATTCGTCTGTCCTCACTTATGTGTGCATCACACAGCTCATAGATTTGGAGTTAAAATTCAGTGCTGCTGACATTGTTCCCGGCTGTCCACTGAGAGCTCTGTGGGTCTTCTGTCTTTGTCACATTCCCGTCAAATCATAAGTGTTTTCCAGCTGAAAATGAAATAGTGGCTGTCCAGGGTCTTGCTATGTGGCTTAGACATGCCTGGAACACACAATAGCCCTGCCTCAGCCTTCCAAGTATGACACAGAGGCCATTTTTAAATTTATAATACTCATAATTACTATGCCCCAAACACTCTGATAAGATCAAGGAACCTGGAAGACTCGAAACAAGCAGATTGAGTGCTGGTCTTGGAGTTATGTTGTCATGGAGCCATGGGACTGCAGAAATTGACAATATGCATACTTTAGATTCAACACCTTTCTGCTCGAGATGTTGGCTAAAGCATCTAACAGACTGTACGTAATGGGAGTAAATCTTTTATTTATTTTTTATTGTTGTATGTGTATGTATGTCCATGCACACATGCCACAGCCCATGTGTGGAGGTCAGAGGACACCTCTGTAGAATCAGTTCCCTCCTAGCTTTACCTGGGACCCAGGGATGGAACTCAGGCAGCCAGGCTTCACGACACTAGCAGTGTCATCAGTCCCCAACAGTAAGTCTTTCTTTCCAATTCAGATATCTTCCCAGAGCAGGGGCCTGTGTCTCCAGCTCTGGACGGCCATTCCCTTGGTCAGTGCTGCTCAGAATCGGCCGACAGAGAGACTGCTCCAGCAGAGAGAAGACCGAGTATGGTTGGCCAAAAGCATCCTGCTACCACATACACATTTGCTTGGTCTCCTGCTTTAGTTTTAATATTTGCTCAGAGTTATCAAACTGTGTTTGTCTTTATAGTTTTAAAGACAGACAGACAGAAAGAGAAAGAAAGAAGAAAGGAAGGAAGGAAGGAAGGAAGGAAGGAAGGAAGGAAGGAAGAAAGAAAGATAGATAGGTAGATTAGGAGCAAAGTGGTTTTGTAAGTGGGTATACAGTACCTTTTCCCTTGCTTGGGCATTACCCTGGATACCCTTGTGGAGCCCAGGAGCCTGGGAACATTGGGTCCAACAGCTCAGGACTTTGTAAGTGGTGTGGCCTTACACAGGTTGCCTGTCCTCTCTACACCTGAGCAAACTGTAACTCGGAAAGTTCTCTCTCTGAGCTTGGGGTTGATTTCCATGTCAGGGAAAGAAGGGTACTGTTACAGGCTGAGGGGTCCTTTGTGGCTTTAGGATGGAAATCCAGTCAGACTAATGTTCTGTGTCTGAAGCAAAAGCAAGGTGACCAGCTAGAGAAAGGTACAAAGAGGCTATTCTGTAGGCAGAGGCCTAATAGAGGCACATGCACCCGTCCTTCTGGGAGAGAGTGACTAGCCATGCCTTTTCCAGACCATCAGCTTCATCTGCACCAATGTATGCGTGCTTGGCTCAGGATGTGCCTGAGCTGGGTTCCAGCCTCCTCTGCAGTCCCCCATGGACAGTTCTAGGTCAGACTTGTCATTGTCATGGTCCTTGATGGAACCTGCCAGTCAGTGGCTCGTTTTATCTGCTGGGAAAGACAACCAACTAAAATGCAGGAAAAGACTGAAATGCTGCCAAGAGAGCCAAGGAAAAAGCTTTATTGAGGCAGGCTACAGTTTCCTTCAGGCTGTGAGTTTGCTGGCTGGCAGTGAGGTGGGAGAGGCCCCTGGGAGCTCCCGGTTCGCCTTGCCCAAATGTTTGTCCCTGAGCAGTCCTTCCTCACAGTTTTTCCCACAGAAAGGAAGTAGCCTCCTAGGAAGCACACTTACTCTCTGTGTATACCCTTTTGACCTTCTCTCAGTATATCCTTTTTTAAATTGAATTATAAAGACATTAGCCTATTTTTCCCGATGAGTTTTTTGTTTATTTTATGCTTTTTTTCATGTTGAAGTGGTGTGTGTGTGTGTGTGTGTGTGTGTGTGTGTGGCTGCTCTCAGCACCAGTGATTTACTATGCTAGGAAAACATTCTACTTCTGAGCTGCACCCCCAGCCCAATGTTGGCTGCCCTTAGAACAAAACCCTCACTTCATCTTTCCTCCACATTTATTTAGGAAGCTAGCCTTGTTTTTCTGTAATGAAAATGAAAACCCTGCATAGAAGGATTTCGTTGGTTTGTTTGGTTTTGGTTTGGGGGTTTAGGTGCTATTTTGTTTGGTACAGAGGATTGAGCCCAAGATCTTACACATGTCTAGGTACATGCTGTGCTCGGAACTGTGTACCCCAACCTGGAAACCAACTCTTCTTCCCCATGTCTTCTGTGTACACGACACACTTCTTTGATACCTCACTTGCTCTTAGCCCTTAAGTTTTAATTGGTGTGTGTGTGTGTGTGTGTGTGTGTGTTTTCTCAGCACTGGGAATTCAATAGTTGAGGAAAGCATTCTATTTCTCAGCTGCACCCCAGCCCCAGTGTTGACCACCCTTAGAACAAAACCCTCCCCCCATTCCTCCACATTTAGGAAGTTCCCCTTCTCTGTGATGCAAATGAAAGTTGTATAAAGTTGGCATTTTCTGACAGTTATCTACCTGTTGGTTTATTCGTATATGACTACCCAGCAAATCTATTATTTATAGAGACATGCCTGACCTCTAGTCCCTTGTGGTGTCTGTAAGGCCTTGATTTGGTTTTATCCTGGAAAATAAACTGAGATCTGATAGTTCAGCAGAAAAGTAGGAATAGTGAGAAGGATCAAGTATTGTCCTAGTAATAACAGAGGTTTAGAGATTAGCGTTTTAAATAGATGTGTCTTCCAGGTAGATTGGCACATGATGAAAATTAAGAAGGACGTTTGTAACTGGATATACCAAACGCTGTCACCATGATCTCCTTTGCTTTCAGGTCCTTAGTTTTCCAAGCTACTTATGAAGCAAGAACTAAGAAAGGAAGGGCAAGAACCCCATTAGTAAGACAAGAGCCCAGGTGGGCTACCAGAACTCACTGTAGAACAAGAGTCAGAAAGGGACTACCAGGACCCCAAGTAAGCCTGAGGGACCACCAGGTAGGTGGCTTTCCATACAGTAGGGTAAAGACCCAGTCAGGAGTAGGAGGACTGAGTGGAAGAAGGGTCACCCCACAAAGAAGTCCATGCCAACTTATTTGGTGGTTTGAATGAGCATGGCTCCCATAGGCTCATATGTTTGAATGTTTGGTCCCATTGGTGGAACTATTTGGGAAGAATTAGGAATGGCCATGTTGGAGAAAGTGTGTCACTTGGGATGGACTTAGAAGTTTCAAAAACCGACATCATTTCCTCTTAGCTCTTTTTTGTGCTTGTGGATCAGATGTAAACTCTCAGTTATTGCTCCAGCCACACCTGCCTGCCTGCTCTTCTCTTGTGTTCCTTAGTGATGGCCATGGATTCTAACCCTTTCTAACCATGGGCTCTAAGTTAAATGCTTTTGTAGCAATAGGAGCGGCGGCAGGGCTGCGTCCCCGGCACCCGGCCGCCCGCATGGCTAGCTTAAGCCCAGAAATAATTACACAGAAACTGTATTCTTTCAAACACTGCCTGGCCCGGCTAGTTCTAGCCTCTTATTGGCTAGCTCTTACATATTGTTCTAACCCATTTCTAATATTCTATGTAGCCCATGAGCTGGCTTACCAGGAAGGATCTTAACCTGTGTCTGTCTGGAGTGGGAGAATCATGGCGACTCCTTACTCAGCTTCTTTCTCCCAGCATCCTGTTCTGTTTACTCCGCCTACCTAAGGGTTGGCCTATCAAATGGGCCTAGGCAGTTTCTTTATTAATAAGAAATCACTCCCACATCATGCTTTCCTTCTGTAAGTTGCCTTGGGTCATGGTGTTTTGTCACACCAGTGGGAAAGGTGACTGAGACAGCCCACTTCTCGGGTACCAGGATTTTACATTGTATGTGTGTTTAGTATGATTCATTTCAATCAGGTGGAGTGACTCAAGTGGTATTCATGTGAAGGCAGGTCCTACACCATAGAAAACAACTTCAGCGTGGATCAGCAGAAACTAGGAGTTGGGTTCCTTAAGAAAAAGGTATATGCTTTAGACTTCAGTAGAAGTAAAGGGAGGAGGGGAAAGAGAAAGAAACTGAGAGAGATTTAAGTGTTTTAACAGTAGTGCTGTGTGTGTGTGTGTGTGTGTGTGTGTGTGTCTTATAATTTTGCTTTTCAGAGAATACAACCTCGAACCAAGTTTGAAGATGAAACAAAGTTGAAGACCTTAAGAACTATGACCTTGTTTCCAGTTGAAAATAAAGGTGGTTTATGAGGTACATTGTTCAGGTTTGAGAAGAGGGAAGTACTGATAAAATTAAACCCAAAGGTCATGGACTTTAAAAAGAATAAACAAATCTAATTTGTGAGAAATCATGTCTTCAAGGAAGTAGGAGATGACACTGAGGGCAGTATTTGAGGAGTAAAAGTCAGTTCATCAAATTTGAAGAAAACCTATTTTAAGATAAGAGATGTAAGTGCGCTAAACTCTTGACATTGACCTTATCTTTGTGGCCAACTCTCTTTTTCTCGAATTGTCTGAGCATAGGTAAGTACTCTACCACCCATCCATCTCCCCAGCCCCTGAGATAATCTTGAATTCCCAAATTAGCAACTCTTCCAGAAATGTTTATGGCAGGCCACGTGACTTTGTCTTCTGAGTCACACGTGTTGTGCTTCTCCACTTATTTTCACGTCAGTTTTCAACCCTAATGACGAGTCTGATAGCCTAGTTAGTGAGCTTAGGGTTACTTCCTGAAACAGTTATTGTGTTTTTCTTATTTCTTTTATTGTGTATTCATCTGTGTGACAGATGGACCAGTTTCGAGCAAATGCCTCACATTTTTAGTTTGTTCACTCTTTCCTTCCGTCTACTTTCCATATTTGAACTAGCAGCATAACCATTGACTGGGGATTGAGAGGTTTTTCCTTAACAGAGCAGTGTGAGCCAAGGCTCCCAAAAGCAACCAGAGACTATAGAGCATTATTTTTAAATGCAATTCTTCCACTTGCTAGTGATGTAAGGAAAGTAAATTATGTAGCCCTATCTCATATACACAGTCTGAACCAGAAATCTGCAGATAAGGACCAGCTTATCTGCAGATTTCTGGTTTTTGTTTGATTTTTATTTGGTTGTTTTGTCGAAAGGATTTTTTTGTTTTGTTTTGTTTTGTTTTGAGACAGGGTTTCTCTGTGAAACAGTTCTATCCTGAAACTCACTCTGTAGACCAGGCTGGCCTTGAACTCACAGAGATCCATCTTCCTCTGCCTCCCAAGTGCTGGGATTAACGATGTGCACCACCATCACCACCTGGCCTTTTTTGAAAGGAATCTTATGACTGTTATCTAAATTGGGCTCAACTGATCCTCCTGCCTTCATCTCTCTTGGGTTCAAGACAGTTGTGCACTCAGGTCTAGCCAGCTCTCCGCTTAAACAGGGTGTTCTAAAATTGTACAGGACTTTTAAGTTCATTCTTTAGATTTATTATAAAATACTTTAAAAATAATATCTCATTTTTAATTCTCTCTGTGTGTGTGTAACACACATAAGTGCAGATACTTTCAGAGGCCAGAAAAAGGTGTCAGATGCCCTGGAGTTGGAGTTCCAGGCAGTTGTACCCAGGTCCTCTGGAAGAGCAACCAGTGCTCTTAACTGCTGAACCATCTCTTCAGCCACCAGTATTTTACCTTTTGATGCAAGTGTGAATGGGATTGCTTTCCTGGTTTCTCTCTTAGCATGTTTGTTATTGGTATGTAGAAAGCCTGCAGATGTTTTGTGTTAATTTTGTATATCCGTATCTTACTAAAAGTGTTTATCAGTGCTAAGAGTCTTCTGATGAGGTACAGTCATGGTAGTCTTTTTCCACAGAGTCATAGCATCTTCAAATAAGGATACTTTGACTTCTTTTCTTATTTGTGTCCCATTTATTTCCTTCTTTTGTCCAAGCTAAGACTTAAAGTGCTATATTTAGTGAGTGGAAAAAATGGACACCCTTGCCTTATTCCTAACTTTAGTGGAAATACTTTGCGTTTTCCTTCCTTTTGTATGAGGTTGGCTATAGATGTGTTGTATTAGCCTCTATTACGCTGAGATGTTTGTTCTACTCCTAGTCTCTTCAGTGGAATAGGGTGATAAGCATTTTGAGTTCCTTCTCAGGGGTTTCATCTCATTTATTCTTGTTAGAGGACGTTAATATGTGAGTAGTAATTTTTAAGAGTTCTGCTCCCTTAATGTATTTCATGCTTCTTATGTTTTTGTATTGGGACTTAAACATCTGGGGTTCAGGCATTAGTTGGATTATTTTTTAACCACCCGTATTCTTCACTGGAAGTATTTACAGTATCCAAAAGGGACTAGGCCAGAATGGGGTTGAAGTTTTTGTTTGTGTGTTTAACTCTTCTTACTCTTTTCCACTGTGCTGGGCCAGATTGCGTTTCCAACAGAGGACACAGCCTCGCTCGCATTTCTTACTTCCTAGTGACTGCCATTCTGACTGGGGTCGGGGGGCATCTCAGGGTAGTTTTATGTTGCACTTCTCTGATGCTGTTTGTAAGTGTCAGTGGCTCATTTGCTGAAGGTTCTTTGTGTGGTTTTTAAAAGCAGATAATGAGTAAAATCCAGAATGACTTTTGCATGGTTAAACTGATGTTTCTCTCTGAGCCTACACTAAAATTGACCTTACTGCAATCTAAAACTAGAGAGAAGACATTAAAACAAGCTTGATGGGGTCTGGCACTGTAGGTCAGTTGGAGAGCTTTTGCCTGGTATGCAGGGAGGTCTGGAGTCAATCTCTTCAACCCATAAACCGTGGGTTATGGCACACGCCTGTCATCCCATTAGCACTTAAGAGTTTGAGGCAGTAGGATTAGAGGTTCAACACCATCACCAGGAGGGAGGGAGGGAGGGAGGGAGGGAGGGAGAGAGAGAGAGAGAGAGAGAGAGAGAGAGAGAGAGAGAGAGAAGCTTCAACTTGTAGAACTGTAGTTGAGATGTTCCATATATGATTCTGTGCAGAATCCTCATTTGCCTTGTCATGCTTTAAGAGTAATGGAAGCATCGCAGTCATCTAGAGATAATTAGGGTACATAAAGAACGTGTATTTTAAATTGTGCTTCTGCTGGGGATGGAACTCGGGGCCTGACACATGCTCAGCAAGTACCCTACCATTGGGCATTTGTCCCCACAATTATCTGATTTTCATCCTTATTTGTGGATTGGTTATCTTATTTTGAGACAAGGTCTTGCTATATAACCACATACGACCTCAAATGCATGATCCTCTTTCCTTAGCCTCCTGAAGACTGGTCTCATTGCCAGCTGTGCAACTTTGAGGAACCCCTCAGAGCATAAAGGGCCCCTGGCCATGCCCCAGCAGCCTCAGAAGTAGCTGTGATTTGGGGATGGGGAAACATTTCTTTAAAACACAGGTTCTTGCTATGTACCCCCAGCTGTTCTAGAAATCACTGTGTAGGCAGGGCTGGCCTCAAACTTACAATCCTGGTAAACTTTCAAGTACTGGAACTGATTGGGGCCATCAGAGCTAGTTAGTCAGCAGCTAAATTTAGATTGGGTGTGTGTGTGTGTGTACTGTTCTAGTTATTTTTTTTTTTTTAATTCAAAGAATTCTGTCCTTAAAGCGGAGACTTAATGGGTACATTGTGCGAGCTTTCAGATAGATACGGGACATTTATCAAGGCCAGGTTGGTGACTCATGCTTATAATCCTAGTACTTGGGAGACTGGAGCAGGGTGATTTCTACATTCTAGGTTACACTGGGCTATCCCAAGCTAGCATCAGCTACTACATGAGATCCCATCCTAATGTAAAAAAAAAGGAGGAAGAAGGGAGGAAGAGGAGGAAGCAGCAGCAAAACCAAAACCATCAGGAATGAAAGAAACCCTTCCCTGTGCATGGGTGACAGGGAGTTAACTGTGGTTCATTCATTAGTCATTTAACAGTTTGTGGTGCTCCTTCAGCAGGGCACGTAGTTCATTATGTTGAAGATCTTGGTCAGCAGGATATTTAAACCAGAACCAGGAGAATGAGGTGGCCCTTTCTCGTTTCTTATGTCGTCTAGCTTCTAACTGCATAGTGTGCCCCGGGCCGATAGGCGTGTGCCACAACATTGGCGTTTTTCACCTCTGATTTAAATGTAGTGCGAACACCTTACCCGAGCGGTTGTTCTGCGCCCTTAAGGTATCGTTCTTGACTGGGCAGGTGGCGCTCAGGAGGCAGAAACAAATGGAGCCTGTGAGTTCCAGGCCAGCCAGGGGTGCATAGTGAGACTCTAGCCCTAAAATAAATAATTGTTTAATTAAGCAAACAGCTATCCAAAAACAACAAGCAACACACACACAATCCCAGAAGTCAGAAACATCACCACGGTGCAGGTTTCTGTCAGCAGGTGGCAGTCTTGTCCCGCAGTAGATGGTGCTCTCCAGTGTAGCTGTACTCCGTGTGTACTGCTGGAGATTGAACCAGACGCTTGCTAATGAGGCAAGAGCTGCGAGCTGAGCTACCTCTCTGACCCTGTGTTTGTACTTCAGGCTTTCTCTTAGTATATATCCATTGTCTTTAGGTCATGTACTCCTTTTTTAAGTCAGGATTTCATGGACTTCACTATGTAACCTGGCCTTGTACTCACAGAGATCTGCCTGCTCCTGCCTCCTGGGTGCCCGGACTGAAGGTGTCAGCCCTCAGAGTTACTTTAACCACTGAGCTGTGACGACAGTTATGACAGACTTCATTGTCTCTCTGTCATTTTGTGTACTTGCTGCCTGCCTTCTCTCCCTGTTTAATCTACTAGAATAAGAAGGTACAAATTGTCTTACAGTTGATGAGAGGTTGCTTAATCTGTTTGGTAAGTTCCTTCTTCAAGAAGGAAGGAGATAGTGTGGCCTGAAAAGCTCCCTGTGCTCCCGTCTGTCTCCTCCACCACGTCACACCACAGTGCCTCATTTATATTGCCCTCCATGCCCTTCTGCTTGGGGATTTATGTTGGAGACAGCATGAAAAAGAATCCCACAGTCAAAGCCAGCTGTGGTATGCCCACCTGTAGTTCAGGTTGCTTGAGAGTCAAAGACACAGGATCTCAGGAACTAGTGCATTTGAGAAAACAATAAATGCCAAAATAATAATAAAGTCACATTTTTAAAGATTATGTGTATGAGTATTTTTTATGCATGTGAGTGTTTTGCCTGCAAAACACTGTGTGTGCCTGTTGCCTAGGGAGATCAGAAGAGAGTATCAGATCCTTTGAAACTGGAGATCTAGATGATTCTAAGCTGCTGTGTGGGCGCTGGGAACAGAACCCAGGTCCTCTGCTCCAGCAGCCAGTACTCTTCAGCACTGAGCCATTGCTCCAGCCTTCAAATCACCATATTCTTATATGCAGCTTCCCCGGGAGCAGCGATCTGTTAGTACATCTGCCAAGTCTGTCTTGTCAAACTGTTAGAATGCTAAAAGAACAAATGAGTCACCAGATGAGTTCTTGGAGAAGCAGGTAGGAGCCAGCTGAGAACTTCTAAGCCTTGTAGCAGGCTGAAATGTAAAACTGAAACTTCCTGACATTAGTTAGCGCTAGGGAGAAAAAAAGAAAAGACTAGAGTCATGAATGGTATAGGGCACACCACAACCCCAGCACATGGGAGGCTAAGGGAGGAGGGTAAATTCAAGGCCTGTGGCTACATAGTGAAACCCTGTCTTTAAAAAGAAAACAAAGGAAGAAAGTGAAAAAAAAAAAAGCTGGAAAGACAAGGGAGCCTATGGTGCACTGGAACTGGAGAACTCTAGAAGGAGATGCTAAATCTCTTTGCATTCATAGCCTGCACTCAGGACCAAGTACAGCTGCATTATCCGCCTAGCTAGTAAAACATCTAGCTCTAATTAGTAGCACAGCTGTCTTTAGCTAAAGCTGAGTCTGGCTGCCTGAAATTGATGTTTCCAGGTAGTTAGCGACATAGTCACTACAGAAAATAATGAAAGAAAATCACCTGTGATCCTGTCCTTCATCTCTGATCACTTAGTGATACTTGATTTGCTTGTATCGGCTATTACAGCATTCAATTTAGTTCATAATTAGTGTGTTTAAGACTTTAGAATCTAAAAGTGCAATTAATCATGTTTTATCTTCTTGTGCTTTTTGAATTTTTAATTTTTTTTCTTGTGAGTCTCGGCCTCCCATTGCAGGCTTGAATTGTCTTTGTGTGAGGAGTCTTCCCAAGGCCGCCTACATGCTAACTAAAGCATGTGTTTTTCCACTGAGCAGTGTCCATAACCAGTTAGCCGTGCTTGCCATGTGCTGTTGACATTGTGAGCCGTGAAAACCTTGCTGTGTGGCGAGTTGTCTTTCTGTGTATTCTCCGTTTAGGTGTATCAGATAGGACGTGCTGCAGTGTGTTTCTCGTGAGGACCACCAGCCCACAAATAACGACTCGGAGACTTATTATTAATTATGTAAGCTTGGCTCTTATAACTTTAATTAGCCTATATTTTTATTAATCTACATTCTACCATATGGTTTTTACCTCTCTCCCATTCTGTGTTTCCAGCTCGTTCTTCATATCCATTGTCCTGTGTGCCTGTGTTTTCTTCTTCTCTCTGCCCGGATGTTCTGCCTGTCTCTCCTGCCTAGCTATTGGCCATGCAGCTTTTTATTATACCAACCACAGCAATGCCTCTTCACAGTGTACAAATGTCTCAACAATGCACCAATAGGAAAAGCTTACCTTCCCATTTTTGCTAATATGCCCTATACAAAGTAGCAGTCAGTACAGTAGTGTTCCTTTTCAGCAGAGTACAAACTGTATGGTGGAAAGTCCAAGACAGAGAAACGTTTTCACCTTGTTCTGTTTCCAGCACAGAGATTCCGCTGCAAGAAGATGGAGACTATAGTTTGAAAGACGCGGATCTTGAGATACCAGGACATGGTGCACTTAGCAGGAAGCATAGAATGCCTTTTAACTAAGAGAAAGATGTAGCCAGTTAAAGACCATGTTTGAGTTTCTCAAAGCAAGTTTGAAAACTCAATCCTCTCGGTTGAGGTTTGGGGGGAAGGTTTTAATATCTCTTGAGATGGAGCCAGACTCTCCCCAGCATGCAGATCTTAACCCACCAACTAGTTTACCAAGTAGGTGAGGCTGGCTGGCCACCAGGTCCCCGAAATTATAGGTATGGATCACCACACCCAGCTTTTTGACATGGGAGTTCTAGAGACTGAACTCAGGTCATTGTATTTTCAGGGCTGACCAAGCCCTAAGAAACTTCGTAGTGGCAAACTATGAAATAATTTTAATTCAGTTAAATAATTGACAGACTAAAAAGCTCTGGGTCGTTACTCAAACACACAAATGGATTTCACTTTCTCCTTTGATAAAGATCACCATTCTTGCTAATAAGATAAATATCAATTACAGTCTCAAAATGGAGAAAACCTGGCAGATAATAAGCCCTGTTCTGCGTGGAAACCTCTGCCCTTTGGCATCTGAATTTCTCATCTAGTGCTTGCCCTTAGGAGGGGTATGGCTGGTTTCGGCCAGGCCAGTCCCAGTGCAGAGATGAAAGTCCACTCCACTGCGCAAGAGCAATCTCTGTGACTTCCAGCTTCTCTCTAGCCCTTCTCAGAAAACAGTGGGAAAACAATGGGAGACAAAATCGGGTTGGTGTTGCTTGTTTTGTGATTCTGAGGTTCAAACTTGGGGCTTCATGAATGCTAGGCCGATGTATTACAATCCGCAGCCCCCCAATGTTTGTTTTTAATTAAAATTTACAATAATACATTTTGATCACTTCTCTCTACCAACTCCTCTCAAATCCTCTCTACTTTCCTACCACTCAACTCTGTTCTTGTTCATTCTCATTCATAGTTTCTCTGTCTCTCTTTCCCTTTCTATCTCTAAACAAAAAAAAAAAAAAAGACAAAAAAAACCCACAAAAATCAAACAAGCAAAAGACCAGTAAGATCAAAAAGGCCAATATGAAACAAAAAGTTCACAAAAATACCGTTGGATTTGTTGTGTGCTGGCCTGCACCCTGCCCTAAAGAGTCATGATACACCCAGTGGCATGCCATTGGAGACCAGTGGTTTTCCCTTTGCTGAAGGACGTCAGGTCATATGTGTGCCAGTCCCATTCGGAGTGTCTTGAAGTTGGAGTCATTCAATACTTTCTGTGGCATACTGACTCTGTGATGTGTGTGTGCACTGCCATGGTGTGGAGTTGAGAGGACAGCTTTTTATTGAGTTGGTGGTTTTTTCCTTCTAGTGTGGGTCTGGGGCATGGAACTTAGGTGTCACCCGTCTTGTCTGCTGAGCCATCCTACAGCAGAAACATTGTTATTTCTCAAGCACTCCCATGTGAGTGTTTGCACATAATTGCCTCCAGTGGCACAAGCGTGTGCACATCATTACCTGCAGTAGCACCACATGACTTAAAAGGAAAAACCTTGAAGCTTTTGTGTCTAGCTAACATAAAGGTAATAAGTATCTTAGCTTCTCCAGGTTCCATATTGCTTTACCTTGCGGAAGGAAGTTGTGTGGAGTTCTCTCATGCTAGCCTGACTGGGTTAGGGTGTTGGTCAAGGGCGTTGGCATGCTTCAGGACTGCCAGTGCAAACCCTAAGCAAATATTACTCGGACTTTAATAATCAAAGTCCCTCAAGGGGGAGTTCTTATTTCTATGATTTAGACAAGGCTTTGCTATGTAGCCTTTGTTACTGGAGCTTGTGACTCTTCTGCCTCTGCTTTGCAGACTGGGGTGTGCTATGAGGACCTGGCTCCCAATAAAGGTCTTGGTTTGTTATCTGTCAGGATGTTCTTCACCTTTTCTGATTATGGAAAAGATTACTACTATTTGCTGCTGACTCTCACATTTAAACACACCATTTATTTCCCAAGGAAATCATTTCTATTCTAAAACTCAGGCTATAAAAGTGGGCGGTTGGTGCTGCCGTGGGTCCTATCATGTGTCCTGTTTTAGACTTCCTCTGCTTCCTAGACTGACTCTACTGCTGCTGCTTGGCAGCTGCACACTTCTACTCGCTTAGAGAATGGAAGAATAGTGACGTGTGATATGCAGGGTGGTAGGGACAGACAGTGAGGAATGTCCACACACTTAGAATGTAGTGAAATTATTTATTTGTTCATGTCATTTAATTACTTACTTTTTCACTGTTTGGAATCAAACCAGGGCCTCAGGTATTGTATGTGATCATGCTGTGTACTGAGCCACACCCACACAGGAGCTAGGAAATTTTAGGTACTTATAATATTTTCTTTTATTGTTTCTAAGATGGGGTCTTACTATTGGGCATCAAATGGCCTAGAACAATGACCCTCCTGCTCCTTCCTCCCAAGTACTGGGATTATAGGCCTGAAGCACCACGTTCAGCAATGATCATTTATAAGAGCTTTATACGTCTGTTTCATGTATGTACCAGAGTGTGTTCACCTCTTTTATTGTGTTTGTGGCACTGGGCTAGAGCCTGGGTCTCTATACATGCTAAACAGACCTGGCCACCTAGCCGCACCCTACCTGTCTTGTGTTTGGAGTTATATGTTTTGTTACCGTTCCATGTTTTGTTTTGGTTTTGAGACAGTATCTCATGTAACCTAGGCTGGCCTCCAACTCTTCAGAGGAAGATGATCTTGAATTCCTAATCCTCCTGCCTCTACCTCCCAAGGGCTAGATTCCAGGCATTTGTTACTATGTCCTTCTCTCTCCTGTTTTAAGAATCAAACTAGGTGTTGTCATTATGGCCACTTGCAGTTTCTTAGTATTACAAACAAATCTACAGTCTATATCTTTGCAACTATATCTTTGTTTACAACCATATTTCTTTAGGATAAGTTACTCTACCCTAAGTGGTATGTGGAAGGAATATTTATATCTACAGCTTTCAGTAATATTTCTAAATAGTCTCTCAGAAGGTATGGAAGCGTATCTCCTGAACTCCTTTGTTAAAGGAGGTAATCTTTAGGTGAGCGTAGTTAGCAGGTTTTTGTTTGCTGTCCTTGAAGTCTCTTCACTAATTAGATATAATAGGTCTTCCTCTTAGAGAAATGTTTTGTTACTGAACCTTATTAAATCTTATAGCAGTGCGTGGGGCTGGAGAAATGGTTCAGTGGGTAAAGCACTTGTCACAGAAGACTGCAATTAGGATTCCCAGCACCCATGTAACTACCAAGCAGGTTTAGTGTCTGTAATCCCTGTACCAAGGAGGCAGATAACAGGGATGCTCAAGTCACGCTGACTAGCTTACCTAACTGAATGATCAGGCTCTAGGCTTAAATGAGAGACTCTGTCTCAATATTAAGGAAGAAGACACCTGAAGATGACCTCTGACCTGCACAAGCCCCACCACCACCACCCCTACACATGTGAATATGCACACCCATCCAGGACAGGGGTGGTGGTGGTGGTGGTGGTGGTGGTGATGGTGCCTCTCTGAGTTTGAGGCCAAGCATTGGGTGCGCCCACAAGTACTGTACAGTCAATGTGCAGCTGAGGTAATGTGGACTTACAGTGGGCAGTTCCTGTAGCTCAGGAGGTTAGGAAGCATGAAGATCGCTTGGAGAGCCCAGCCTGAGCAGCAACATATTAAGATCCTTTCTCTACAAAAAAAAAAAAAAAAAAAAAAAAAAAAAAACCCAAAACACCACAAACTTGCTATTTCACAAAAAAATATTTACATGTGTGCAGCTTAACCATGCGCCTGACGATAAAGCTTCCAGAGCCCGTACTGTACCTTATCTAGCAGGCCCTGGGACAGTATTAGCATATTGCCCTCCTGCTGCTCAGGTTAAAAACTAGACTAGTTTTGTTTCTAAAATAAAAACCTGTCTCTCTTTAGCTCCCTTTTTAATAACAACAGCAGAACCCCTCATGCTGTATTACCCAGGCTGACCCACATGGACCCAATGATTTCCCTGCCTTGGGTCCTTAGTAGCTGAGATCCCAGTGGACGCTGCTGTACCTGTATTTTCCAGTTTTATAATTAGTTTTCATAGTTTTGACATGGTTTTTTATTAAAAATTTACCAAAAAAAACTTATGGAAATATATAAAGAAAATATCAAAGCACTGGAATAAATGTTAAATCCCACTGGAGTAAAATATGTATAATACAAGAGATACCATTTAAGTCAAGTTTGGTGACACTAAATACATGTGTGTTGCTGTGCACTGTCACCACTACACACCACCCTTAGAACTGTCTTCATTTAAAAACTGAACTCTGCCAAATTGAGCAACAGCCTCCTATCCCCTTCTCTGGCTGCAGCAACCAATTTCATCTTTTGACTTTGTCTCGAAGTGGAGTGTCCCCCAGAGGAGCGCACACGTTACAAGTGTTGTGCAATCAGAAACAGGAAAGGGGCGGCTTAAGAGTTTCACTAACAGTTCCTGCTCAGGTCGCAGAGCATTTGCTCCTATGCTGAGCTACCTACCAGCTCTTAGCCATCATGTTGTCCCAGCTAGTTAGGTTCTGTAACCTAAATGGTATCGAGCTGCGAGCCGGCAGGCCTGCCTCCCATAGCATAGTGAAGTACTTTTCGCTTGCGTCACAAGACTGTTGGCATAAGCTTAGTCAAGGCTTTGGGAGCCGCCCTCCGCTGCACCTTGTGCTATATTAGTGCGTCTCAGACAGGAAGAATTTTCTTTTGCTGGTGCTGCTGTGGCGTGTCCGGTTACCTTCAAAGTAAGTGCTCGCTCTTCCTGAAGACCTGGGTTTCTTGTATTTAATTTGCCGTGGCTCTAGTTTGGTTCTTTATCTTAATGAAACTTTGGTCTGTACATGTACAGAGTAGGAAGTAAAAGTAGACCAATTTAATGTAGAGAAATGTAAAACTCTTTGTAGTTTGCACAGGTATGTGTGTAAAACTTTCTGATGTCTTAGGCACAGTACCTAAACTTTACAGACTCTGATTCTAAGCATTCTTATTCTCATGTGGCTGTTAGACAGAGGCGAAGTGCTCTCAGAAGTGGAGAGCAACATGTTCAGCTGCTATTTGACTTAATTGTGCACAGAGCCACGTGACTTTATAATGGCTGGTGATAAAATTAATTTTTATGCGTGTGAACCTTACCCAGGCTGTTGTAGGCTGAAGTGATACTGGTATATTTTATGAATTGATAAAAGCTATATTTATAAAGTAACAACTTGCATATTGAAAATTAAAATTCATACATCTAAGGAATGGGGGTGTAGCTCAGTGATCGACCATTTGCCTAACATGGATAAGTCTTAGATTGGACACCCCGAACCTCCAAAAGCACATCCTCAAAACACAGAGCATACATACGTATTGCAGTGAAATCCAGAATGCTGTGGCTATGTCCGGTTTCTTTGAAGACGGGGTCTTTAATATAGCCCGTGCTGGCCTCTAACCTCCTAGTGCTTCCTGCAGGGAGGGGCCCCCAGGCCTGGCCCTGCATCAGATTTAAATAATTGAGTTTTCCAAGTTTCACGTAGCTTCTTCTTAAAAATCCGACTGTGCTCCAGACTGTTACACGAGCAGCATGCTCAGTTTTACAGGATGCTGTCACGACCTGTGCTGCTGTTCCCGGAGAAAGTATACGGCGGGAAGAAGTCAGAGTCTGTTCAGGGTCCGCAGCATAATTTCTCCGTACCTTGGTTTATTCTCTTGAAACACCATTGGGTGTGAGAACCGACATGGGCGGTAGGCTGGAGGACTAGTTCTGAGCTTACACACTTCACAATTATCCGTAAAATCCTGACTGTTGTTTGCCTGTCTAAGAAAATTGGCATAAATTGCTGAAATAGACAGTCTGATTTTTTTTTCTGTTTCCTCCTACACCTTCAGCTGCTCAGTTTCAGTTTTGTTTACTGCCTGTATCGAGAGTGTTTCACTTTCCAGTCTGTGGATGTTTATTTCCATCTAGGGAGAATTGTTTAAATGAAACAAGGAAATTATTACAGTCATCAATTAAAATGAATTTATAGTTTATATTTCCATATGATAATCACCCTATAAAGTTTGACATCTTAATACACCGAACTTAAGACAGATAGTCTTGGTTAGTTGAGAGAGGTGCAATAAAAATAATGACTTTGCCAGGCACAGTTAATACTGCTGCCAGAGCCCTTTCCCTATTATAGTGAGGTGTTCCTTTTCTCATGTAAGAGACAGAACACAGTACACTGTAAAATTTCATTACCTTATCAGTGTAATTTTCTTGTTTCTACAAGCATCAAAACTAAAGCAGAGTCGCCACTTAAAAGCTATGTTAATCAGTTTATTTTTTCTACTTTCCAGTGAGCCACAGTGAAACAAGCTTTTAAAGATACTCAGTTTACACTCATAATCTTTAAAGTCTGTTCTAAAGCAAGTAAATTGTTAACGTAGACAGGTTACCCATCTTAGTGATTAAAAAAAAAAAAAAAAACAACTGTAGCCTCAGAATGACAGGCAGTAACAAATTCTTACATAACAAACTTAAGTCCTTACCTCTTGCTTCGTTCTTCAGCCTTGTTCTACACAGCCTTGCGTTACCACGCTTAGAAACCTGAAGCTCCTACTGAGAGTGCGCAGAGGAATTGTTTTCCAGTTTGCAGTGTTTTCTAGTTCAGAGATCAGGATTCCAGATGTTAAGACTCTACAGCTTCCTTTGAAGAGAGTTCATAGTTCAAGGGGAGCGCATTCTATTTTTGACTGTGTCTTCTGTGCTCGCTGTTTTTCCAGCAGCTCTCCTCCTGAAGCATCTGCCACAGTTGGCAGAACAAGCTGGCCCTTTATCTGCACCAGGTGTAGGCTTACAAGACCGCTGGTTAAAAATACTCAGTCTGATGGTCGGTATCTTCTTTCAGAGAGTCCCAGAAGGCGGGCAACTTTGTCTTTCTGTGTGTGTTTACACTTTCACCACAACACAGGCCTCAAAGTGAGGTTTGGACACCATGCTGTCGTATTCACACGGGTTTACTCCCATGAGCTGAGGTTAAATCCGGTCACACTGGTGAGCACTCGGCAGAAGGAAAGCTGGGTTGACATTGGCAGAGCATATGTGAATGAGTAAAAGCCGGCAGCTGCCAAGTGTGACGGTTGTCTACCTATAACCCCAGTAACTGCAGCAATAAGGCAGGAGGATTGCCACTAGTTTGGAGGCAACCAGCACTGTCAGTTGTGAAGGGCCTGATGTGGGTGCTGGAAACAGGACTTAATCCTCTGCCAGAGCAGTGTGGCTTCAGCTCCCACTAATTTATTTCTGTTTTTATGTCATGCTGAAGATCAAGTCCAGGACGATATTCTAGGCAAGTCCTCTACCACTGAGCTACATCACCAGCCCTTCCTAGCTATTTCAAAACGGGGTTTTGATCATTATATTTTTACTTACCTGGAGTCAAGTAAAAATAAAGTCAGTATGGGAAAAATTAGTAATTGTCTCTAAGAATTATACTATAGGACAAAACCAGAATAGTGAAAAGGTGTATTTTCCTTTGGTTTAATGGATATAAAGTTTACCCAGCAGCCTCCAAAAAAAATCCTCATTTTATTTGACAAACACCTTGCGTACCGGCTTTGTCCCAAACACTTTCCTAAGTGCAAACACAACACAGATTTTTACACACAAAAAGGTTTTAACTTAAGAAAATTTAGCATGGAGGGGGAAGGGCTCTCTCAAAGTCCTCTAACTGAGGAGCTATTTACAATTGGTGGCTGCTGGACAAGATCACTTTTCTCTAGACATTTAACCACGGGTGGGTTCCCACACTCTAGCGAATGACGTCATGCACATGCGGGCACACTAACTAGACACAGTAGGGAGAAGAGACAGATGAACAGTTTTTGAAAAACTTGAAGGGAAAATACTTTTGTGTATTATGTTTCTTCTTTTATTTTAATTCCTTTGTAGATTTGGCACTAGGAACACACTTTTCTCACAGGCTTCACCCTTTGTGTAGAAAAAGTGTTGATAATATATACTTGCAAAGCCAAGCATAGTGGTTCACACCATTAATTCCACAACAGAAGGAGATTGACGCAGGAGGTTACCCAGGAGTTCAAGGCGAACCTAGACTACAGAATGAGACCTGTGTGTGTGTGTGTATGTAGATAGATAGATAGATAGATAGATAGATAGATAGATAGATAGATAGATGTCACAAATCTTGCAGTAGAGTCTATTATTGCAAATATGTAGTCCATTTTACCTCTGTATTCAAACTTATCAGTACTATTTTAGTTCTTAGAAGAGAGTTTCCAACTCTTGACATAATACTTTCATTCTAAAATTTTACTAAATAGAGGAAATTCTTTGCTGAGCGAGCAGCCTGCAATTTCTTGGTATTTAAATCATACTAACATACTGTCTTCGAGTCATTAGCATATAGTAAGAACCGCAAATGCCAGTGTGTCACGTGTGCCTTTTTTCCCTCTCTCTTGCTGTGACATCACCTGGGGAAATGCAGAAGATTGAATAACCAAGAAATGACTAATCAGGAATCTGCTGACCTTTTGAAAATGGTGGGTATGCAAGTACTTCCGGCTCCACCTGTAAACGGTGTATCGTCTCCATTTCTCCCTCTTTAACTATGCAGTTGTGGGACTGGAATTTTATATAGGACTTTCTTCATGATGCTGGGCACACAAATGATAAAATCTCAAGTACCTACTGAACTGACTTTGAAATGATTTTGCTTGAAATATAATACATTTTATAGTTCTCCTTAACAGATGGCTATGTTTTGGTGAATTTGTTGTTGCTGTTGTTTTGTTTTTATTACTTTTTTGAACATGGAGTCTACCTGTGTATGTATGTCAGGAATGTGAGATCCTCCTGTCTCAACCCTGAGAGGGGTAATGTTGCGATTACTGGCATGTGCCACCATACCTACATTACATCCGTCTTACTCCCTTTTTGTCTGTGTGCATGTATAGTTTGGGTTTTGTTCTTTGAGGCTGGGTCTCTGTGACTCAGGCTGGTTAAAGTCACTTTGTAGCCAACGATGACCTTGGTTCTGCTTCTGTCTCCTGAGGCAGAGATTACAGGCTTACCCTACCACAGCCTGATTCCCATTCTTTTCTGTATTCTTTGGCACTTTCATGTGTAAGCTATTCATTCAGAATGAAATATTTTAAGTGTAGTTTAAAGTGACGGGCATTCAGAGTCAGCGAGAAAGCTCAGTGGGTGAGGGGTTTTGCCATCAAGCATGACACTTGAGTCTAATCTCCAGGATCCTTGTGGTGTAAGGAAAGAACTGACTCCTAAAAGTTGTCCTCTAACCTACACCCACACAAGCATGCACACACGTGGATGGATGGACAGACGGACAGATGAGGAGTCAGGCAGGGCAGGCAAGCAAATGTTAAAAAAATTAAGAAAAGGAAAGGGTGCGAAATGGCTGGGGCTGTCGGTCAGTTGGTAAAGGACTTATGTAGCATGCAGGAAGCTCTCAGTTCAGTTCCCAACACCACAAAAAAACCAAATGCGGTGGTCCGCACTTGTAATCCCATTGCTGGGGAGGTAGAAACAGGTAGCTCAGGAATTCAAGGTCATTCTTGTTGGCTCCATAACTAGTCTGAAGCCAGCTGGGCTAGTGAGAATGTTATATAAATAATGGTGTGAACCACCAACTTTGCCTATGACAGAAGTTGTGTGGAGTTCCTGGAAAGGCCCAGGAAGCAGCTGTCTTCTGTATATGGTGGTACTGAGGCCATGGAAGGAGCCTGTCCCGGTACACTAGGGAAATACCAGCAGCTTTCCACAGTCCCCATGATAAAATTCCTTGGAGTCAGACTTGGTGCATGTACCTGTAATCCCAGTTTTCTCAAGGCTGACACAGGAGGGTTGCCACAAATTCAAGGCCAGCTTAAGCCACGCAGGGTATGCCAGGCCAGTCTTCAAAACCTTGTCTTCAAAAGAATAATAAAATAAAAATAATAAAGAATAATAAAATAAAATAAAATAAAATAGTAAGTAAATAAATACTCTTTGGTTCATTATTTAGCTAGTACATAAAACCATAGAAATATACTCTTATTTTGGTTTTTTGAGACAGGGTTTCTCTGTAGCTTTGGAGCCTATCCTGAACCTAGCTCTTGTAGACCAAGCTGGTCTTGAACTCACAGAGATCCACCTGTCTCTGCCTTCCAAGTGCTGGGATTAAAGGTGTGTGCCACCACCACCCGGCAGAAATGTACATTTTAATAAACCCTGTAATGTTTGATTCAGTGTATATCAGCTTAAACTGTGTGTTTCAGCCAAGGAGTGTGGTGTGTCTATCTGTATCTGTCTCTGTGTTTTTTTTTTTTTCCTTTCTTCTTTGGCTGGGATTGAATGCAGGGTTTTATAGATGGTAGGTTAAGACTCTACCTATGAGCCATAGTCACTGTTCTGTATTTCTTAACACCTGCATCGCCCACCCTTCAGTTGGAAAGGTGTAAATAAAATGCCAGTCATTTCCTTGTTGTAACCCGTCTGCTCCTCCAGAGCCCTCGGGTGCTCACTGAGTATCTGCTTGGAATGGATGCTCATGTATTCTCAGAGTCTCAGGCACGGATGGTGCCCCAGCCATTGGTCTTCTTTGATGTATAATAATTAAGAAAAAATGATCTTATAATAGCCTGCGAAAGTTCTGAAGCAGTTTGAGTTTTAAATTTGCTTGTTATTAAAAATAAATAGGAGGGTAGCAATTATCATAATTGACAATTTTTAAAAAAGGAAAAATGTTCTATAATATACCAAATGTAAAATGTAGGTGAAGACCTGATTAGAAGCAGGGTGGTTGATGGGCGCCACCAAGTGGTCTTAGTTAATATTCTTTTGTTTGATTTTTTTGAAACAAAAGTTTCCCCAGGTAGCCCTGACTGTCCTGGAACTTCGTCTGTAGACCATGTTAGCCTCGAACTCATAGATCCAACTGCCCCTGCCTCCTGAGTGCAGTAGGATTAAAGGTATGAAGCACTGGACCCAGGTGTTCTTGTTAGATGAACCTTGCTTCATTTTCTTGGTGAAAATGTTGTGGCAACATAATCCTTTGTTTAACTCTCGCTATAATGAGTTATTTAAGATTTTTAAAAATTAATTATATGTATGTAGGAGGAGTACTTGCATGTAAGTGCAGGTACAGGGGTTTAAAATCCTCTGAAGGAGGAGTTACAAACAGTTATGAGCCATCCCACATGGCTGCTGGAAACACAGATCCTCTGCAAAAACAGCAAACATTCCTAACAACTGAGCCATTTCACCAGCCCCGATAGGTTTAGTTACTGAATCAAGTATATGCTCTTCTCAGCTGAGCTTTTTGTAAGGGAGCTGCAGAAGGGGTCCTCCAAGACGGCAGTGGTCCTTAAATTAGGTCCTTAACTCGGTCCATATCATGCCTAGTCTCTAGCAGGAGTGTTTTACAAAGTAGACACACCCTACTTATGTCCATTGAGGCTTGGTGGGTGTGGTCTTTGCCTGTACTTACAAAGTGGAGGCCAGAGATCAACATTGGGTAATTTTATATGGTGACTTTCTTTTTTAAAAACAATGCCTCAGCATTTTTATACTTTCTAATACAAGTTTCTTGGTGATGACTGAATTGGGGAAAGTGAGGTAAAGGCGCTCATTTCTGTTCACTTTTAGATGCCAGAATTTCAGAAAAGCTCAGTGCGCATCAAGAATCCTACAAGAGTAGAAGAAATCATCTGTGGTCTCATTAAAGGAGGAGCTGCCAAACTGCAGGTGATCCAGCTTTTTAAAACAACTGGCGCAGATTTGCAGTGACAGCTGCTGGGAGAGGGGAGGCCGCGCTCCAGGGCACCCCACCCAGGAGCAGCTGGTCACAGGAAACAGACTCCACATTTGGTGGGGTTTGGTATTTTCGTTTCTTTAGGTTCTTTGTATTGATTTTGGGTTTGCTTATTGAGAGAGAGCACACAAAAGCCTGGAGGTGGGAAGGGTCTAGAGTTGAGGAGGGGAGAGTATGATCAAAGTGTATGGTATGGAGAGTTGGAGCAGACTCACCTGTCTGTCTGCGGCTAGTGATGGGGTGCTGCGGGGCATGGATAAACTGCAGGGTGAAGCCAAATTTATTACTCTCCTGTTTTGACAAAACCTTAGTAATGGATTTTTTTTTTGCCTATACTTTTGGAGTGTAAAATCTAAAATCTGTCACCTAGAGTTGGTCTAAATACATGAAATACTCTACTTGAAAACAAACAAAGAACAAAATAATAGGCTTGAGACAGAGACAGCACATGCGCCCTGATGGAGCAGGCTGGAGGGTAAACTCTAGACCTTGCCGGGCTATCACTAATTCTCCCACTGGGTTCTGCCAGGCCTGTCACTTGGGCCTTTTTTAGTATTAAGTTCTAAGGTAACTGATACTATACACATATATTAAGCCATTTCAGGAGTCATACTTAAAAGAGTACAGTTTCAAGTTATTCTATATTTTAATTAACTGAGTCATGTCAGATGAACATGCAACTTTATGAAGGCATAGTTGAGTTTTACATGTTCTCTCTCACTATTGGCCTGGGATTTTTATGATTTGTTGTTGCCTTCTAGATTTTTGTTTACTTCCTACTCCCAAGATCATGGGCATGTATTATCCCAGGAAGTAGAGAATCACAGACTAAATGTGAAGGAGCTGAAACAGTTGTTTAGTCCAACTTCATTATAAGAATCCCTTTGCTATTGAACTACCCAGCTGCTAATTTATTATCTCTTTAAGTGGTGTTCAGAACAGGGCTGCAGAAACAAGTAAGACCCTACCAGAACAAGATGGAAGACGAGAACCGACTCCTGGAAGTTGTCCTACACACACACACACACACACACACTCACACACACAATTTTTAATTGAAAAACTAATCGCTCAAATCAGTGTGTTGCAGGTTTAGGTGAGGAACTTCCCAGGCAGCTCAGGGGCAAGCAAGCCTCCAGATGTGCGTTTGGTTAGCATGGCAAGCCTGTGATTGTGGTGCACTCATTTACATTTTGCCTTCTTTTTCTCACAGATAATAACAGACTTTGATATGACACTAAGTAGGTTCTCCTACAATGGGAGAAGATGCCCATCATGTCATAGTAAGTGTGATGCTCTTAAGTAAATGAATGTAATTGGAAATACTTATTTGAAATGAAATGGCTTTTGTTTTTCTTTTCTCCTTTCGATATTAAAAATAAAGAAACTTTGCTTTTCTGGTTATGTTTTGAGAAATTGTTTTTACTCCTCTTAGGTACATGGCTATTTTTATGTGTGCCTTTAGAAGCAAAGGGAATTGAAGAAGACTTCAGAATATTTCTCACTGTGTATAGTCTATTTATTACCCAAGAAACACTTGAAAGGCTTTAAATTTTGCAATAACCTTAAAAAGTAACATTTATCAAATGTTGTTTATTGGTTAGGTTTCTCTTGCTAAACACTCTGACCAAAAGCAACTTGGGAGAAAAAGGGTTATTTTGCTGCAGTTGTGGTCTAGTATATCAGGAAGCCAAGACAGGAGCTCAAGCGGGAACCAGAGGCAGGAGCTCAGCCAGAGACTGGAGGAATATTGTTTACTAGCTTGCTCTCCTAATGCTTGCTCAGCCTACTTTCCTATTCTACCCAAGACCCTTGTTGGGTGGGCTGGGCCTTTTCACATCGGTTATTGATCAAGCAAAATGCCCCACAGACATGGCACAGGCCAGTGTGTTGGGTGCAGTTCTTCAATTGGTGTTGCCTCTTGGTATTCCCAGGTGACTATAGTTTGTGTCGTGTTAACAAGAACTAACCAGTACACCCTCTCTCAAAACAGAAAGAACAGGAAAATGATGTATATTGAGATGTATCTATTGCTTCTGTTTATTAAAAAGGAAGATGAGAATGGCAGCCGCTGAACTGTTAGCGCCATGCTGAGGTGGAGGATGACAATTTAGATCTCAGATTTGAAGCCATCCTCCTGTAGCAGTGCCATTTGAAATACAGCACTGCGACCACAAATGCACGGACCACAGTAATTGACTTGGCATTTAAAAATAAGAAGCAAGTTATCTTTAGTAGTGGTAGCATCAACCAGAATATTTTCATTAATGCCTATGCTATTCTCTCTCTCTCTCTCGCTAGATATCATTGACAACTGTAAACTTGTTACAGACGAATGTCGAGAAAAGGTAAATATTTCAACTGTATAGTTAATCCTTCATTGCCTCGGCTGATTAATTATTCAGACAGGAATGAATGTCAAAAGCTAGACATGATGGCATCCGCATGTACTCCCAGACTAGAGTACTGAAGGGAGATGATTACAAGTTTAGGGCCAGCCTTAGCAAAATGGTGAGACCTAATCCTCCACCCATCTCCATCCCCCAAAAGAAGTGAAATGAATGCTGAGTGCTTTTAAGTTATATCTGGCACATTAAGTATTCAATAAATATCAAATTTATTGTACGAATTCCATCTTGGCTTTTTTTTTCCTTCAAGACAGGGTGTCTCATTTTGTTTTTAAATCACTGGCTAGCTGAGGAAAACATTCTGTTCCCCTTTCCTTGACCTCCCAAGTGCTGGGATTACAGGGTGTGCAACCAGTGCCCGCACAACCAGTGTCAGAAGTTGTTATTAAAGCCCTCTGGGTCCTTACGTTAACTGGGAAGGCAAAGGTGCTTGAGTCTCCTGCTAATTTGCCCTCTTAAACTGATCAGGGCATGCCTGCGGTGCCTGCCTCTATCTTAAGGGCAGCTCAGGGTGCCTATCAGAGCTCATTACTTAGATTTCAGGACTAAACTTGTTGTCAGGTCTGGTGGTTCAGGCCTGTGATCCTACTACTTAGGCTGAAGCAGAAGGATTTAAAGGTTCAAAGCCACCTGGGTAACAGAACCGGGCCCAAAATAGAAAGTCTAACTAGGGCTGGGCCTTTAGCTCAGTGGCAGGTGAGAGAGATCCCTTGCCTAACATGCTCAGTGCCTTCCAGAGCAGAGATGAGAGTAAAGCCCCCACTGTTTCTCCTGACATTCTGAATTGCTGACTTGGAAGTAAGGTGACTTCTTCAGTTGTCTCTAATTAGATGCAAACCAAGATCAAACCATCTCCAACTTTATTCTTTACTGGAAAGTAGCTTAAAGGCTTCATTGTTTTGTATTTTTTGCATTGTTTTCTGTGATAATCAGGCAGGTGACCAAACTGTAATCCTCACCACTAGTTACCCTCTCCTTGCAGCTGCTGCAGCTGAAGAAGCAGTATTACGCCATTGAGGTTGCTCCCGACCTCACTGTGGAAGAGAAGTTCCCTTACATGGTAGAGTGGTGAGTGTCTGGAGCCCTGGGAGCGCTGAGGGGCTGACGTGTGCAGATAGGATAACTACAGAGACTCCAGTGAATTAACAGTTTGTGACTGGTCTCCAGATGACATGCAGTGAGGAGAAATAAAAAGTCCGGCACATAAGTCTTAAAGCCAGACCTTTATTTTAAAGCTTCTTAGACAAGACATGATCTAAGAACAAAGAAAAAGAAGTAGGGTCCACACCACACCCGCCCCAGCATGCAGCCCTGGCCTCTGGTGGTGTTCCTCAAACTGCAGCATTTGAAGGAACCATGGTGAAGCTTTGTGTGGAGCTCCTGGACAGAACAGACCTTGGCAAATGTAGAGGTGCAGAAGAGTCCCCCAGTTCCTCTGAAAAGCAACCCCTAAAGTGGAAAGTGTTTTGGTTTGAGTGGCAGCCATCGGCTTTTAACTTGTAAGAGGCCAGGAGTATTCCCAGTGGCTGTCAGGAGTGCGGACAGCTCACCTGTGTGTGGTAGTAAACGTGGAACAGAGGCTTTCTCTGCCCACCTGCAGAATCAAAACTGATTTCTGTGTGGACAGAGGACTGTGTGCAGTTAGGTTTATCTGGGGGTGGAATAAGCTCTTCCCTGATAATAAAGATAATAGTTTTAAGATTTTAACTGGTATCTCTCCCCTCCTCTGGCCATAAATTCCAGGTATACTAAATCACATGGTTTGCTTGTTGAACAAGGCATACCAAAAGCCAAACTTAAAGAGATTGTGGCAGACTCTGATGTCATGCTCAAGTAAGTCTCCTGGGTTTTGTTGTTTTTATTGTTTACATAATTAGCTATTGTTGTATATATTCAATTACATGTTTTAATCAAAATAAGCTCTGACATTATTCCATAAAGCAGTTAAAATATATCAGTGTTACAGAATGAACAGTGGTGAGATAAGAAAACACTCCGGGTTAGAGCTGTTAGGGTTATCAGAGTGCCCGTTAGCACGCCCACAGCTTTGTTTGATCTGAGCACTGAGTAAAACTGACACGGTAAGGGGATGGAGAGGTAGCTCAGCTGATAAGAGCACTTGCTGCTCTTCCAGAGGACCAGGGTTCGATTCCCAGCGCTCACATGGCAGCTCACAGCCATCTATAACCCTGTTCCAGGGGATGCAACACCCTTTTCTGGCCTCCATGGGCCCCAAGAATAATGCACATGATATACAGAGATACATGCAGGCAAAACACCCACACACATAAAATAAAATTTTAAAACATTTTTTTAAAACCCAGGCATGGTGTCACTAGTCCTTGCACTTGGGGAAGAGAGGCTGGAGGATCCTGAATAAAATAGCAAGTCTGAGGCCAGCTTTAGGTACTTGAAACTCTGTCTTAAAAAAAAAAAAAGTTTGTTCATTTAGATTTGACAAGAGCATTGAAAGATTTAAGTGATGATTTGTATTTCCTTTCTCCAAAATGTAAAAAAAAAAAAAATTAAGACTAATGTATAGACTTAAGTAACCATTATCACTTTCAAGTTCTTTAGGAAACCGGTTTTGAAAGATCTGAAATTTAAAGGAAATATTATAAGCTAGAAAGGTTTCAACTAAGAAGTGTTTCTGAATCTACCTTCGGAATTCTTATGCTTTGAAAACTTTACAGGGAAGGGAAACATTTTAGTTTATAGGTAAAATATTTGGAAGGCTTGGCTTAGTGTTGAAACCTGTGATTACAGTGTTTAGGAGGCAGAGGTCGGGGAATCACAGCCAGCTGAAGGCCAACTTGGTCTACTTAGTAATTACTGCATGGCACGCACATGCGCGCACACATGTGTGTGTGCACTATTTATAATTTTGTGAAAATCATCAAATTCACTTTCAGTACTTTGCACCAACCTTCAGTTTTCTCAACTTGTTGGTAATATGGTGGTAAGCAGCAAAGTTTGCTGCTCTGCTCTTCTGGAGGTAGGAAGGGCAGCAGCGGGACCTCAGGCAGGTGGCCTTCAGCTCAGCCTAGGGGGCTTTAAAGGGCTTTTTGCAGTATGATTTGACCCCTTGCTTTTAAATGGTGTAAATTGTAGGCTTTTATCCATGCTTGCTTAAGTCTAAAACGTCTAACTGGAACTGTGAGGACTAATGGCCAGGCAAAGAGTCACCTGCTGACTCGGTCACTGTTTTAGAATGAGAATATGATTTGCAGAAGTAGGTAGAAATATTTTTGTTTTATACTTTCTGAGAGAAAGAGAAAGAGAGAGAGAGAGAGAGAGAGAGAGAGAGAGAGAGAGAGAGAGAGAGAGAGAGAGAAATCGATCTTGCTAATGACCACTCTTGTCTCCACTTGCAGGGAAGGATATGAGAATTTCTTTGGTAAACTTCATCAGCACGGCATCCCTGTGTTCATATTTTCGGCTGGTATCGGTGATGTGCTTGAAGAAGTTATACGTCAAGCTGGAGTTTATCATTCAAATGTCAAAGTTGTATCCAACTTCATGGATTTTGATGAAAATGTAAGGATATGAATTCATTCCTTAAGGCTAATATCCAACCTGAACTATTTAATCATGTAAATGCACATGTTCTTTATTAATATCAGGTATATATTTGTTAAATTAGATGATGCTGATAGGCTATTAATGGATTTGCTTTCTCAGTATTGTATGTATATTTTATGCCCTCCTTAAAGTTTTATTAACAAGTTAATAAGCGAATATTAAAATTCACAAAACTTACATGACAGTAATTTAACATTGCAACCCTAAAGACTACACCTTAAGTGAAAAAAAAAGATATGAATAATACTAGCATTTTTTTTTTCAATGAGTATACTGTAAAGTGTTCTGGGCATATTGGAGAATGATGTAATCCAAGCATTCAGAAGGCTGAGGTTAGTAGAGTCATGAGCTCAATGCCTGGACCACATAGTCTCAAGCAAAATAAAATAACAGCAAAAAACATAAAATAGAATCCTTTGGCTAGGATAAAATAATATCCTTTGGTTGGATATTAGCCTTAAGGAATGAAAAGTAAAATTTGAATTATTTATTAGCTAAGTTTTGCCATTTAAAGAAGAGAATATGCTTTTTTTGAACCCTCCTACCTGTCTTGGGCTTCTGTATTTGAAATCAAGTCAAAGACAAATCTAAAGATATAGCAAATAGTGGCATCTATTTAGAATCGTAAAATGTAAAAGCTCTAACAAGTAGAGTTTGTAAAACCTATTATTTCAAGCCAGAGAATGGCTCAGTACTTAAAGGTGCTCCTCACCAAGCCTGACAACGGATTTTAATCCCCAGGTGCACACGGTAGAAGGAGGGGGCCAGCTCCTGCAAGTTGTCCCCTTACCCTTCAAATATTCACTGCCACATGCACCAAATACATATACATGCCATGAACAAATATAATAAAGTGTTTCTTACGCAGTTCTTTAAATATCTCATAGGGAGTGCTGAAAGGATTCAAAGGAGAACTAATTCATGTATTCAACAAACACGATGGTGCCTTGAAGAACACAGACTATTTCAACCAACTGAAAGACAACAGCAGCATTATTCTGCTGGGGGACTCCCAGGGAGACTTGAGGATGGCAGACGGCGTAGCCAACGTTGAACACATTCTGAAAATTGGGTATCTGAATGACAGAGTGAGTGTGAGGGGCTGTAGTTTAATATTCTCTTGAAAAATGTACGATGGAACCTTGTAACCAGTTGCCAAAGGCAGGTGAGAAAGGTATTTTACTGTCCTGCTTTGGAGTGACAGAGGAGATAGGAAGCACAGACCTGTGTGAGCTTTGGAGGGTACAGTCCCCAAGTGGCAGCAGGCAGCACTTCCTAGGCATGAGGATCAAAGCTGTCTTCATGCATTGCCAAACATTCCTTGTACAGAGTTGCCCAAAGTCAGAGCCCCCGGAGTGGAAAGAAACTATTTAGGGAGAAAAGTACCCATGTGGAAACTTCCTGTCCCTGAGTCTAAGGCGGTGATGCAGGCCTATCTTCGCAGCCATCGGGAGGCTGAGGCAGGAGGACTCAGCCTGAAGGCCAGGGTAAGCTTAGACAGCAAGACTGTGTCTCAGAAAATTAAAACCTCAATCAGAAACAAAATTATTTCCTTTAAAAAGAATTTGAGAATGTTTTATTTTACAACTTTTATGAAATTAGATTTTGCTGGGCGGTGGTGGCGTGCACCTTTAATCCCAGCACTTGGGAGGCAGAGGCAGGCGGATCTCTGTGAGTTCAAGGCCAGTATGGTCTATAGTGTGAGTTCTAGGACAGGCTCCAAAGCTATACAGAGAAACCCTGTCTCAAAAAGAAAAAAAAATATATA
>NW_026068314.1:88888-105137 GCF_014885135.2 Alexandromys fortis
GAAAGGATTCAAAGGAAAACTAATTCATGTATTCAACAAACACGATGGTGCCTTGAAGAACACAGACTATTTCAACCAACTGAAAGACAACAGCAGCATTATTCTGCTGGGGGACTCCCAGGGAGACTTGAGGATGGCAGAAGGCGTAGCCAACGTTGAACACATTCTGAAAATTGGGTATCTGAATGACAGAGTAGACGACCTTTTAGAGCAATACATGGACTCTTAAATATTGTTTTAGTAAAAGAAGAATCATTGGAGGTTGTCAACTCGATTTTACAAAAGACATTATAATCAAATCATTTGTGAGAAGATGTCTCTCACAGGTGCAACTGAAACCAGCACCAGCCATCTTGAGGAAAGACTCTTATTTATAAGACATTCTTGCTCTTGGCATTTTCCCCTTTCCCTTAAGGTGGGAGTCCTCTGATCTTCAGATGTGTTGAACCTATAAACTGCAGCCCCTTCTTTCCACCTCCATCACAACACTAACCAGAATTTTTTAAGCAATTAAAAACGATCTTAAGGCCAAAATTAGAAAAAAAACTCCCTTTTCCAAAGTGAATTTAGTAGTTTGGTTTTCTGCAGTTTCTGGGTACTGTGTGGAGGCTCAGAGTGATAGTGTCGTGGGTGATAGTGTCTCTGATTTTAACCACTGCCAGCTTTGTAATTTGGGTGGAGTGTGATAACACCATCTCCTGAAATAGTGTTTTGTTTGGTTATGTTGTCTGAGGAAAAAAAAAAATTTGCCAGGGAAGTCCAGCACTTTGTATCTGAAAAACCATTGGTGTCCATATCACAAACGTTACAAATCTGTGTGAAACACTGAAAATAAACCTGAAACGGAAAGGTTTTTTTTTTTTTAATTCTGCTATTGAGATCCTATTCAGCCTGTCAAAGCGGATTATGCCTGTAATCCTAGCACATGGAAAACAGAGGCAGGAGAATTAAGAATTTAAGGTCAGTTTCAAGTCAGCCAGCCTCGACTACATGAGAAAAAAATCTATTCAGCAAATATTTGTATTTATTAAGGGCAGCTGTGTTTTTTTCTTCTTAGTTTCCTTCTTCATTCTGTGATATATAAATCCTCTTCTCCGTCATAGTGGATAGTTACATTAATCCTACTTTCAAAATATATGTCTAAGCATAAAAAAATAGTGCTGGAAAAATTTAATCTGTCCTTTAAAAATACTGAGGTCCATGAAAAGTCTTTTCTTTCATTGAACACAAGAAAAGAGTTCCTTGTAAACGTTTCAGAAACAAAGTCTAGCTGAATATATTAGTTACTTTCTATTGCTGTGATGAAACACCACAGCCATATCCACTTAGAGAAGAGAGCGCGTGTTTGGGCATTTCTAGTCCAGGGGAGTTAGGCTTCAGGGTGGTGAAGCAGGAACTGCAAGCACTAAGCCAAGAGAACAGACTAGCAATGAGGGAGTCTCCTCTCTCAAAACCAGATGCCAGACTTCCTCCAGGCCACACCTAAGCCTCCCCAAACATCAGGACCATCTAGAGACCAGATATTCAAATGCCCAAGCCATCTCATCAGGCCATCACACTGGGTCCCTGAGAGACTAAGTAGTGCAAAGTCAGGGCCTTCCCCAGGCCCGGGTCCAGAGGGTTTAGTTCCCACTGTGATATATTTGATCCTGACTGTGACATTTGTACCTCAGATCCTGAGGGCAACTAAGTTGTTTGCTTACAGTCACCAAGTATGATCTGATTGGTCTGGCCATTGGGAAGAGCAGTCTCTAGTCCAACCACATGGGGCGGAAAGGCAAGGTTAAATGATAGAAAAATCTCTTATCCTTATCCACCATTGGTGTTTTTAATTTTTTATTAAACAATATATGAAAGAGGAAAAGTATTTAATATGAAATATTTCCAAATAAACTCAAAAGCAAATGGTAAGCCTGACATGCTGGCAGACATGGACAGTCCCAGCAGCATGAAAGGCTGAGCCCACACAAGTTCAAGACTAGCCTCGGCAACATAGCAAAATCCCATCTCAAATGAAAAATTTTTTTTTATTTTTTATTGATAAAAAAAAAGTTTCTGCCTCCTCCCAACCTCCCATTTCCCTCCCCCTCCTCCCGCCCCTCTCCCTCTCCCTCTCCAGTCCAAAGAGCATCAAATGAAAATTTTTTAAATGGCTTGAAGTATTGTTCAGTTTTAACATTTACAAGGCCCTTAAAGACTGAAGAACAGACACACAGACGAAAAACTGACTCAAGTGGGCTGAACTCACTCTGCTGGAGCGGCACCTCCTACTAGGCAACAACTGAGAGCTGTTATATGTACAGCACAGGAAGAAGAACTAGCTAGTCCTAGTAGGAGGTGTCTGTAGGGAGCAGTTGATGCTATAAACTGTCAGTCACAGTCCAACCAGAGAAGACTGTGCCAGTTCCCATGGGACAGGGGCAGTGGGGTCCTTGTCAATACCACACATTCACTCAGGACTTCATCCACTCCTTCCACAGCCATTTGAAGTTTCCTCCACTCCCCACAGCTTCTCATACTGGCTATTTACAAAGGGCTTCATAATATGCCTCATAAATAGCATATATTGCATGTAAAAAATACTGAAGTTAATGGGGCAGACAATGGATATACACAATGTGTACTCAGAAACTGAGGGAGGAGGAACACGAGCTGGAGGTCAGCTTAGTCTACACAATAACTGTCTCGCAAAAAATAATGAAGATAAGATCTGCATTCTTTTTTCATAAGTGCGAGGGATTAAACCCAAGGCTTTTGCACAGGATAGGATCTGCATTCTAAGCAGCCTGCAGCCCCCACTTAGTCAGGTTCTGGCAGCTGTGTCATGAACATCCTGAGAACTGGTTTTCTCCACAATCCTGCACACACCTATTGCTACAGACTTGTAACCCATCAAATCTCACTGCTACCCAATTACACCTGAAGCTCAGGGTGTTTCCATTCAGGTTTGGTTTTCAGATTTTAATTTCATGTAGCCATCAAGATCTGAGTTATGGGGGATGAGGAGGTAGCTCAGCAGGTAAAGATGCTTGTCACCAAGTCCAACAGCCTGAGTTCAGTCCCGAAACCGACAAGGTAGTAGTGGAGACCCAGCTCCCACAGGTTGTCCTCTGTCTTCCACATACAGGCTGTGTGCCCATGCATAACGCACCCCTCTGTCTCTCACACATATACAATGCATATGTGTACATATCACGTATGTCACAATAATGTGAATCTGCGCTTCTTTGAGGAGGTGTTGTAATGGTTTAAGTAAAATGCTGCAAGTCCCCAGTGGTGGCAGTGGGCCACAAGACCACGCCGCAGGTCCCTGAGTGGTGGCAGAGGGCAGCAGGTCCTGAGATCACAAAGGCAGCCAGGCCCCAGGCAGGAAGCCGCATGGCTGGTGAGAGACTGAGACTGATAGGCATGCCATGCAGAGTGAAGTTGGATATTTATTTAGTGGGTTATGGAAGAGAAACGGGGGAAGGGGAGAAGTGGGAAGAACAGAGAGAGAGAAATGGGAAAGGGGAGAAGGAAAGACAGAAGAAACAGAAGCTGCCTAAGAGAGACAGACGGATGGAAAGGAAGAAAGCTCAGGCCGGGGGGGGGGGTGTCTCTTAAAGGGACAGCACAGACCATTACAGTGGTACTGAAGCTACCCTATAGGACGGCAGGTGCCAGCTGTGAGCATTAAGGGAGAAAGAATCTCTCCTAGGCAAAAGCTGAGCATGCAGAGATGTTTTAGGAGAAGGTTTAGTGGTCAAAGGACTGAACACACTTCTGAGGTTTGAAGGGAAGAATGGCATCGGATGCTAAGTAAAACTGCAGGGCTTTATAAATCAGAAGTTGGGACTGGGTGAAGTGGTACATGCCTACAACCCGAGTATTCAGGATGAGACATGAGAATAGTGAGTTCAGAGCCACACAGCGAGACCCTATCTCAAAAAAGAAAAAGCAAATGGGCTTTTCTTCTGCAAAAGTGAGGGGCAAAGCTCTGTCAAGCACCCCATCATTAAAAATCAATTAGAAGCCAATTCTAATTGGTTTTAATAATAAAAACCTGGAGTCAGATATTAGGGGAAGCAGAGCAGCCAGTTACTAGTTCTTACCTCTATGAAATCCTTAGACCAAACAGGATATTCTCTCTCTACAGGTTCTCAGACTGAATGTCCCAAGATCCTGTCCTCCCACACACACACACCCCACCTCCCATTCCCCACCCCCCACCTTGTATTCCTGTCTCCACCACCCTAGTACTGGGATTTAAGTTTCTCTTTAAGACTGTTCTCTTTAAGACTGATTCTACCTCCCGTAGCCCAGGGTGGCCTTGAACTCTTGATCTTTCTGCTTTGTCCTCTCAAGCACTGGGATTAAAGGTGTGTGCCAACCACTGCCTGGTCACTAACCAGTGACTAGCTGTACCCTCTGATCTCCAGGCAAGCCTTATTCATCAGAAACAAACAAAATGTCAGCACGGTGGATTGGTAGTACAAATTAACCTGAGAAACACTTTTGGCTGCAGGATCTAAAACAAATTATGGTAAATTGTGCAGTTAGGGCCATGGAAATCAAAAGCAGATGGCTCACAGAAATTTAATGTGCTGGATGAAACAGCTGATCCAAGTTGTCCTAAGATCCAAGAAGATTACTATGTAGTCTTCAGAACTTCTGGACACTCCATTTAGGTTGCCCAAGCTCTCAGCAGCTTGCCAAGGACCTTTATCTTCACCACCCCACCCCCAGGCCTCTCTTACTCCCTTTAGGACTTAATCAGAACCCAGCCCATTTCCCACCAGCAACTCTCCGAGCCACCAAGTGTTGTCTTGAGGCCCAGTCTCTTCCTGCCCTTTAGATTCAGCAGAACCCTGCCCACCATATGACTGGGACCCTCGAGTTGTCCTGTCCAGGCCTGAGACTCATGATCAGGCCACACTACCAGGGAAAGCCTGTTTGACCCTTGTTGGCCTTGCCACTGCAGGCACTTGACTAGATGACCAGCAGAAGACCCAGGACCTGGATAGAGACTAGCCCTGAATACCAAATAGGAAATCACAAGCCTAACCATGCTACTAAAGGCTGAATACACACACCTGTTGAAAGTAGGTGACTTGAACACACACACAAAAAAGGAAAAACTCAACCACCAAACTTAGCTTCAAATATACAAGTCTCAATGAAGAAATAGGAGCAATACACACATCCATAAAATACACTTACCTCCAAAATCCAAGTCCCTTAATAATGGCCCCTAATGAAAATGACCTGGAACTCCCAGACAGAATTCAAAAAACAACTCAGAGAAGACAAACAAATACAACAGGAAGTCCGTCTTATGAAATGAAGTTCAGATTGCTGGAGAAATAGGCAGGGTGAAAGAACAGAAGACCCTGACATCTGCAAATGGGCATAAGGAACACAGAGTGGAAGAGGATCACAGAAGCATTGGAAACTGGAAATGTCCCTTAAACTTTCCATGTAGCCTCCGAGTTACATGAGGTACCAAACAGGTCAGCTCAAAGTAGGCTTTGAAACTAAATTTGGCTGTTGATTACATTATATAGTCAGCTTTTCCATCGACATAAAAAAGATAATTAAGGAAGAGGAAAGTTCATTTGAGCTCGAATGTTTTTCTTCCTTTGAGGCCAGTGAAAAGGTAGACCATACCCTGCCCCTCACTGGACTCTGCAGCAGGAGAGCTGGCCCCTAGACCTCTGAAGAGACAGCCCACCCCTCACTATAAGTATAAAAGAGGTGGCCGTGGGCTTAGGGCTGGCTCTGCCCCTTGCCTGGGGGTGGGGGTGGTCCCAGTGAAGCCCAACTGACCAGCTCAGCTACCCCATACCCACATCTTGGGCCTTGGGTTGGCCCACCCCAACATCTACTCCACCTATGACCTGCTGGAGTGCATGAAGGCACTGGTCCTGCAGAACCATGGCCGCAGGATCTCCATGACTTGGGGCAACAGCAGGATGTCCAGGAGTTTCAGTGAGGGTCCAGTGAAGACGGTATGCCAGAGGCCTTGAACCAGGTCAGTGACTTACTGCAATGAACACTGTGTGGGTGGGGCTGATTGGACAAAAGGATACACTTTGTGACACACCACAGCACCCAATGCCACTAGGATGAATGAAGAGGTGTTGGAGACAGAAGAGGACCAAGGTAGGTTTTGTTGTTGTTGTTGTTGTTTTATTTTTAATTGATTGGGGGGATATGGGGAGGTGAGCAGGATTGGGGTGCATGATGTGAAAATCCCAAACAATCAGTAAGGAATTATGTTATTAAATTTTTTTAATAAAAAGAAAAGGTAGGTAGGTCATAGAATTCAAAATACATAACAGCAAAACTTATACCTTGTGACCCAGAAATAAAAGAAGACCACACTACCATTCCAGCTGCCTATACGCTTCCCACCGAACCAGCCGTGATGGCACACATCTGTAACCCAGCACTTGGGGAGCTGATGAGAGACTCTGGGTGTGATGTGCAGCATTGCGTAAACACCTGTAACCCCAGCCCTCTGCTGCAGGAGGTGCTGAAGACCAACCTAGGCTAGAGACCCAGATTTAAATAAACTCCAAGCTAAACCACGTGTGCTGGAGGGTGTCTGTTGTCCCAGCTACTCTAGAAGCTGGGGTAGAAGGATCACTTGAGAACTAGAGTTTAATAATAGACAAGAGACATAAGACCCCAGTCTCAAAAACATAAATAAATAATCCAAACTTCTCCTGCATTTTAAATATCCAAAGTAAGCTGAAAATGATTCCGTGACTGAGCGGTCCTAAGTAGTCGGTAGCACTCTCCTAATTGAATAAATGGACTCGCGTTCCTTCGGAAAGCCCAGAGGGAAGGACTTTAAAGTCCTGTTCCTAGAAGCCTACGATAGTAAAGTAGTGGACGGCCCAAGCGCCAGTGAGTGCTTAGTGTTCCAGTCCTTCAGACAGACCAATAAGATCACGCCTTCTCTCTGGATGGGTTAGAGGGGGTCTTGCTATGTGACCTTCACTGGCCTGGTATTACCCACTCTGTAACCCAGGACAGCTTCGAACTCCAGACGCTTCTGCTTCACCCCTCAGCGCTCGACAGTGCGCACTTACCACCACGTCCAGCTTTTTGATGTGGGTCCTGGGAACCAAACTCAGGTTCTCATGCTTGCATGTTAACAACTTCGCCAACTGAGTCATCGCCCCAAACTTCACTCTTCACAAATCGCCTACTCCATGAGACCACTGTTTGAGAAACCCAGTCCCTGAGGGCCTTTCCTTCTGGCTTAGGTAGGGGTTCACCCGATGGGAGCTGACAGCAGACACTAGACAGGACGGTGAGAGAGATGGTTTCTTGTTCCTCACTTGGCAGCAGTGCCATCCAGGCTCGGGAAGGAGCTAGATGCCTCAAAACGTAAGTTCAGGCCGCTCTGCTCCAGCTGACTCACCTTAACCTCCAGGCCCAGGAATGACAAACTGCCTCCAGCTGTTGCTAAGCAATCCTATCTCCACAGTATCTCACCAATGTCTGCGCCCCTGAGCCCTGCCCACTCCTGTGAGTAGTCCTTTTGAGTAGCTTATCTAGTGGGTCTCTTGCCAGCCCCCTCCCCAGCTGTCCCAGGCCTGTTGAGTTTTCGTCAAGGGGGTTGACTGCATACTGTATTCTATAAGATCCTCTCCATTTTCAAACAAAACACCACAGAGCCAATGATATGATTCAACATTTTATATCAGGAAAAAAATCAGTTTTCCAACATTAATTCCATTGAACAAGTGCACAGCATTTGCATGAACTCAGGGCAACATCAGTACAAAATAGTTTCAATTTGTAAAAAAGCCATTTCAAAAGGAAACCCTTGATTACTTCAAGGTAAATGCCAACACCGCTTGGGAACAGGACATAAGGCAGGAATATGGCTGCCACGTGGCATGGGAATGAGCTGGCCTGAATAATGTTATTGCTTTTCTACAGCAGGAGACCCCAAATTGCCCTCCAAAACCCAAAGAAGTGGGGAAAAAATGTCACCTTCATTTGTTGGGATAACCTTAGTCACAGTAAAATTTTCTGTTGGCTGATCGGCAAGACCCAGCAATCAGCCCTACATGTATCTACCTAACCAAAGGAACGCAGAGTGGAGAGAGCCCTACAGGACAGTGTTGGGAAGATAGGATGTGCCAAGCACATAATCCTATAGAGCAAATAGCAGCCAAATCCTCTCCTCGTGGGCTAAGACAGCTCCCGTTTGATCTGTGGTTTTTCCTGTCCGGGAAGCTCCTGTTGACCTTCAAGTTACACGACTACCAATTGGAGGGCAGCCAGTGTAGTGAACTGGAAAAGCAGAAGATGGCAATTTGTAGGAAAGGTGACGGAGGGGTGGGGAAGGGGAGGTCACAGAGCCTGCTATCACCAGAGCAGGGCATTAAGAAGAGCACTGGCTGCTGTCTGGGAACCTTGCTGGAGCATTCATTCTCTCCACCTTTCTGCCCATGTAGTGGACATTTTTAAAGACACCAGCAAGATAAAAAAAAAAAAAAAAAGAATCAATCTCTAGGTAGACACCTGGTACTTCTGTTTCCTCCATGACAGCTATGTCTTCTGTGAAATAATGTTCCTTTAGTAACACAACTTCCCAGAAGACTCATAAATACAGTTTGGCAGTGCAGACCTTCCCATGCCAAGGCCCTCTGCAGACTCTAATACTATCGCTGGAAATCCACCCAACTGCTCACTCACCACGGACATCAACCCACCCCAATGTGTGCTCCAGGTACTACATGGCCCACCTACTATTTGCTAATGTCACACCCTCCGAGAAACCTTCAGACTGACAGCACGCTCGGCCACAAAAGGTCACTTGGTGTCATGTGCCCAAACTGGTTGTGTCCAGGCTTACAGTTCGTCATGTTTGGTTTCCTGGTCCTTGAGCTTAAATTCCTCGGCCGTGACCTTCCCATCCCCATTCCGGTCCTGGTTGGTGAACATGTTCTTCACGATCATTTCAGCATTGAATCCGGGGGCCAGCTTCCCCTTGCCTGTCGCCACCTGGGCATGAATGTACTCTGAGAACTGCGGAGGGGACAGGACAAATGTGAGAAATGGCAGAGCTGAGAACGCAGAGCCAAGCCTGAAGTACTGTGACATTAAAGTGAGGAGACTGTAAAGTAAGAGGCTGTGCTTCCAAATCAAGTTGTTCTCAAGAACTACCGGCCCTGGGAGTCTCTCCTGAGACGCAGGTGCAAGTCCCTAGACTCGGGACTGGAGCGAAGGCTCAGCAGTCAAGAGCACTTAGTTCCCAGCACTCATGTTGGGTCGCTCACAATCACCTTAAACTCCAGCCCCAGGGGATCTGATACTCTGTTAGATACATGCATATATTCCCCACACACACACACTCATACACAGAACCTTAAAGATAAAAATAATATTCAATTGTTTTTAAATTACTTGACTAAAGGACCTCAAGTCCTTAGCACCCGGATATCCAATAAGCTTCAGCCACCAGAACACTTTTAGCTTCCTACCTAAGGCTAACCAGTCCAAAATCAATGTTGCTTCCACATATTCCTTCATTCACACTAAAAACCTACCAGCATCTACCATGTGCCAAGCATTCTAAATCATGGGATACACCATAAACAAAATTGCCCTTGTGATAATTGATATTCAACATGAATATAAGTAAATTACATTTTAAGTTACAAAATGGAATGTTCCACCAAAGAGAGAGTGGGGAGAGCAAGGTACAGTTAAATAGGGAGAGTGAAATTTGGGGGACAGAAAAGAACCTCTGGGGTTAGGGAGACTTGTACAAAGGCTTGAAGGAAGTCAGGGAATGGGCCAAACAGTTGTCAGTTGAGTCTGTTCCAAGCATAGAGAGAAGTGAGTTGGTTCAGATGCCCAGGTAGGAAGCCTGCCTGGGAGGTCCTCAGAACATGTACTGAACCATACAAAGAGACACCTGGTGAAGAGGTGGCAGCCAGCAGATAGAGAGGGCCCTGACAGCCCCAGAAAGGCCCTGGAGATGGGCCTCTGCAGGTTTGAGAAGGAAGGAGCTGCGACTGACTGTCTGGAGAAGCTCAGGTTGAGGCTGGCTTAGGGTGGGGTTAGGATCAAGGTTCAATAAATGAAGAAGTAAAGCAAGTGGTTGGATATATGGATGCAATGTGGGGAGATATGCTGGGGCTAACGCTCCCAATCTGGGATACTGGCAGACATTAACCCAAGGGGCGTAGTAACACTGAGACAGGAGGAAGGCAGAGAGAATAAGGAACATGGTCCAGGGTCCAGCCTGACGCCCTCCCACAGGAAGACAGCAGAGAGGGGTCTGAGAAGGAATTTCCAACAAGCAGGCATGATAGAAGCAAAAGGGGGTCCTGCAGGAGTACACAGAAGCAGTGCCAAAGAGACAGGACCAGAGGCAGTGGCACTGAGGTACAAAGGCTTGAAGGAGTGGCTTTAAAAAAGAATGGATGGGGCAGGAAAGATGGCTCAGTGCTTAAGAGCGCTGCCTCCTCCTTCTGAGGACCTGGGTTTGGGAGCACCCACGTGGTGGCTCACGACTATCTGTAACACCAATCCCAAGGCAACTGATACCCTCTCTGGCCTGCATGCATGTGGTACAGGCACACATGCAGGCAAAAAAAAAAAAAATCCATACACATAAAATGAAAATAAAGAATGAAAAGCTGCTCACAATGGGAAGTTAAAGTCCCAGCTACTTGGAAGGAAGATGCTTTGAACTTAGAAGGGCTAGCCTGGGCAAGAGAGGAAGAACCCATCTCATAAAAACAAAATAAAGCCAGGCACAATGGTGCATATCTGTATTTCCAGCTCTCAGAATAATGAGGAAGGAAGACCATGAGTTCAAGGCCAGCCTCAGAAAAACCTTCTCTCAAAACAAAAGAACAAATAAAAAATGCATATAATAAAAGAACAAACAAACAACAACAACCAAAAAAAAAATCACGGAGCAAAAGATAAAAGGGAAGTAGACAAGACAAGTCTTTTGCTGTAAAAGGATCAAAGAAATGAAAACTCTAGAAAGACATAACACAACATATAAAATAATCGTGCTGGGCATGATGGCGCATGCTTATCACCCCAACACAACACAAGACCACACGTTCAAGAGCAGCCTTGGCGACCCAGGGACACCATGTAGCAAACACAAAGGAGAATGGACAGAAGAAAACCAAAACCATGTGTGATAGTAAAAGGAACATTCCAGGCCCAGGAAAAGCTGATTGTGCAGGAAGACAGAGTTAAGACTGGAGCATGTGCTTGACGGAGCAAGTCATGAGCTCTAACCCCAGGCGCTGTGACAGCACAAAAGACTGCTGAGCTCCCCTAAGAAGCCACGGCCCTGGTCACACACTGGGTAGCTGAGACCTTCCATGGGCCACCACTTCCTCTGCAGGGTCTTCTAAAACAGTGGTTCTCAACTTTCCTAATGCTGTGACCTTTTAATACAGTTCATCATGCTGTGGTGACCCCCCAACCATGAAATTATTTTGTTGAGACTTCATAACTATAATTTTGCTACTGCTATGAATCATGATGTAGGATATCTGACATGCGCCCCCATAGGGATCGCGACCTACAGGTTGAGAACCATTGTTCTAAAACACAAGCAGACCTCTCACTGGGCTGCTGTGAGGGCAGCAGCTGGAGAACATGTGTCCAGGCAGACCTGCCACGAGCACCCAGTGACTGGGAACCAAATCCAGATCTGTGCATTTGAGATATCCCTACACCTCTCAGGAGCTCTCTTCCTGCACGTGGGAATGTGTGTGAAAGCCCTCAGTGCACACATGAGCTAGTTACCACCATCTGCATGCCCAGCCCTGTCCTCGGCACAATGAATGAACCCCTGAACAACCGCTGAGCCTCCTCTTACAAAGGCCATTTACCTCCTCCAGGAGGACCTCCCCATTGCCATCCTTGTCGATCTCTTCAAAGAGGTTCGGAGACACTTCACCATTCCATATGAACATGTACCCCTCCGGCAGGCCAGAGACAAGCTCCAGCAGCTCAATGTCAAACACCAGCACGGCACTGCCAGGCACCTCTCCATCTGTGCAACGAAACAGAGCATGGTGTTAAACCACAGGCTGACCCGGTTGGGACCATCCACCCATGCTGCCCTCCGCGGTATCCAGCTGCCATACCCAAGGAGGCCACTTGGGTGGCCTAATTCCCAGCTAGTGACCCCTCGCAGAGGCATGAGGCCAGCTTAAAGGAGGATGACCAGCATTTTTTTTAAAGGAATAAGATAAGCTAGATCCCTGAATATTCCATACAGGAAGGATATATGTCTTTTCATGAAACCTGAGTCTCAATTTATACACAAACTAAATGTAGAGGCTGGGGAGAGAGACTGAGTTTAGTTCCCATTACCAATGTCAGGCATGGGCAGGCAAAATGGCTCACCAAACCCGAGTAAGATTCCCAGGGCCAACATGGTAGGAGAAAACTTACACCACAATCTGTCCTCTGACCTCCACACATATGTACACACACACACACACACACACACACACTAAATGAATAAACGAATGAATGAATGGATGAATGTTCAATAAAACATTTAGCCCGGCACAGTGGCACACACTCATAACCCAGCGCTAGGGAAGCTGGGAAGAGGTAGAGACAGACAGGATGCCTGAGCCCAGCCAGTCCAGCTTATTTAAGTCCCAGGCTAGTGCGAGACCCTGTCTCAAAGAACAAGATGGATGGCACCTAAGGAAAGACACTCAGCATTGCCTTCTAGCTCCACACATGCACTCACAAATACATGTGACCCACACAAACACGCACACGCATAAATGAAACAATTCTATGTTTATGCAGAACACAAAATGAAATACAGGATAAAATCCTTAGGTCATGTCTGTTGGCCATGCCTATAATCCTGGCACTTAGGAGGCTGGAGTAAAAAGACTGAAAGCTTGAGGCCAGCCTGGGCTAGACAGGAAAACGTTGCTTCTGAAAACCAAAAAAGTAACAACCATAGGAAAAGTGTTTCTTGCTTTATTCTTTGGTAAAAGCAAAACATTTGAAAGCCACTGGTAGGGATAACAGTTGTGGAACCTTTTCTTCCTTTTGAGGTGCCAGAGACCAAGCCACGGCCTCCATATGTTCAGCCAGCACTCCGTCGCTGAAATGTACTCCCAACCCCAACTAGAGAATTTTAGGATAAATTTAAACTGCAGAACTTTAAGGACAATAACAATGCCTGAAAATTATATACAATTCAAGGTTAATATATACAGTAAGACTCAAAAGAAGTACTATATGTATTAAAAATAAATATTATAATTATTAAAAATTATAGATTAGTTTTGAAATTTGCTTTTTAGTTTTGGTGCTGGAGATTAAACCCAGGGCCCCATGCATGTCAAGCACAAGCTTTCCACTAGTTATAGTCTATGTTACATACAGTGTATAATATAATTATATGTCATAAGAAAAGTCATAAAGGACACACAGCTTTTGAAGCATTTCTTCTGGGATAAGTGAAAGGAGCAGGCAGTAATTGATCTATTTTGAAATTTCTTTTAGTTTGGGCTTTTGGTTTTATTTCTTTGTTTGTTTGTTTTTGTTTTGTGAGACAAGGTTTCTCTGTATAACAGCCCTGTCTGTCCTGAAATTCCCTCTGTAGACCAGTCTGGCCTCGAACTCACAGAGATCTACCTGTCTCAACCTCCCAAGTGCTGTGATTAAAGGTGTGAGCCACCACTGCCTGGCATGGTTTTTTTGGTTTGGGTTTTCTTTAAGAAAAAGAAGATCACTCCAGTATGCCACACACTTTTACAAACTGGCACCCTTCAGTACCACCTGTCTGCAGTGTACACACCATAAAGGAATGCTCTGGAACCATGAAGTAATAAAGTAAAATGTATCCCTGCAAGGATGCAGCAGCCGGCTTTTCCAGAACACAAAAGCAGTCTCTAGCGTACAGCATCTTCCCTGACTTACAAGCAACAGTGAACAGCAAGGCCTTTAGCACTCTACCTGGTGCAGGAAATAGTTCCGAAGAAGCAGGCAACCTGACCCCAAATGACCCAAACCCCTCCTCTGAGGCCTGGCAGATGAACCTGCAGACCACTGGTGTGTTTTCTTGAAGCCTGGCCTTTCTAAAGCAGTCAGGGGCAGTGACACTCACGGGGTCTTTAAACAAAAATGCCCAAAACTTAAAACAGGAAAAAAAAAAAAACACAAACCTCACCAACTCTGCAGTGTTAACATAGAAGCGACATCTATGGCTCTAATTACGGCACCAAAAGCCCAAAGTTTAGATAGGGAATTTCCCAGCAGTCCTGAACACCATCGCTTACCCACACCGGCCTCTCCATAGCCCAGATGGGGCGGAATGATCACCGTTCGCTTCTCTCCCACACACATCTCTCTGAGACCCATGTCCATGCCCAGCACAACCTGTCCAGATCCCAGCACAATGTTGTAAGTTTTGCCCAAGTTCCACCTGAAAAAGAGAAGAGATGAATGAGGGCCCTCAATGGTGACGGAGGGTGTTCTACTACTCAACACATACAGTTCTGAGGAAATATCAGACAGACCCATGGCAGGGCGCGCTGTAAAATAACCAGCCCGCCCATTTCTAAACTGTCAAAGACAGGAAAACCAAGACAAAATGGCCATTCCACAGTATAGGAGCACACTGGTTTGGGAACTTACTGCCCTGAGGGATCCTACAGGAATTCTGGTAAAAAGGAAGTAGAAGCAATGAGCAACGTGGATATATTCCTGGTGACGGCTGGCTCTCCAGCGGCTCCAGGGAGTAAGTTCTTTATATCTAGGTAGGCATTTATGAGAGTGTAAACTATATAATGTAGTTAGGAGCCTGGATTTGATTTTATTTATTGCTGATTTATTTAGAAACAGTGGGTAGCCCAGGATAGCCTTGAAATCACCATGTAGTCCAGGATGACCTCAAACTCCTGATCCTGTTGCCTCAGACTTCCAAGTGCTACTAGCTAGCATTGCAGGCAAAAACCAGGCTGAAGCCAGGCGGTGGTGGCGCACGCCTTTTCACAGCATTTGGGAGGCAGAGGCAGGCAGATGTCTGTGAGTTCAAGGCCAGCATGGTCTACAAGAGCTAGTTCCAGGACAGAAAAAAAAAAAAAAGAGAAACCCAAAAAAAAAAAAAAAAAAAAAAAAAAAAAAAAAAAAAAAAAACGGCAGAGGAAAATGGCTTTTAGGTTCAAGGCCTGAAGTAGAACCCTGGTGTTCAGCTAGGAGGTAGCCCAGCCATTAAGACCACTTAAGAATACTGGTTCTACTATTTTATTAACCCTGGGAAATGTAATCTTGGTTTCTTTGTCTACCATGTAGAGATAATAATTGTCAATAATAAATATGCTTAACTTTATGTTTATACTTTAACATAGTAGAAAGCAAAGAAAAGGGTGTAAGACACTGTGATCTATACAATCTCCAACTCCCAAGATCCCAATGAGAGTTTCACTGACCACGAAGTTCAGGGATCCTGCGGACCCCGCTGAGAAGTTGGCCCCACAGCCTCAGCCATGACTGAAAATCAATCAGTGCTTCAAAAGCTACAGCACTCCTGCTACTTCCCAAAGGCTAAGGACAGCTATCACATTCTTCATCCCCTTGGTGCCCATCACCAGGTGGTGACAAGGAGCAGATGTCTCCTGAGGGTTACAGCTTCCCAGCCTCCACAGGCCAGGACTGCCACTTCCTTCCCTCCTTCCCAAGGCCGGCTGATGTTCAGAATCCAGCAAACCCAAGATGACCCCTGTGTTTACCCTACCTAGGAAGAAAATGACCCAAAGGCAGCACCGGCACGGGACATTCTCAGGAGAGGCCTGCGGAGGAGCCAGCACCTCTGACCTACTGGCTGTCAAGCCTTTCTCCAGGCTGCCTGTCTCTGGTCCCAGCTGGAAGCAATACAGGTGTCTGAGGCTTAGAGAATATCCAAGACTTTGCTGACCCCATAACACACACCCCATTGAATCACAGAGACAGTAAGCAAATCCTCTAAGCAAACAACTCCATTGTTTCTTTTCTTTGGGGTCTATTTCTGTTTATTTACTTATTTTGTGGGATCGTCCAAAGCCACCCCTGCCCCCCAGGCTTCCTGCTTCCGGTCATGAGTCCCCTCAGCGCTCTGGCTCCTTGCCCAGTCTCACACTGAAATCTGCATGTCTTCTGGAAGTAGCATTGTGCTAAAGTCATCTGAGAGAAGGGAACTTCAGTTGAGAAAATACCTCCATGAGATCTGGCTGCAGACGAGCCTACATTA
>NW_026068314.1:105241-225178 GCF_014885135.2 Alexandromys fortis
TGGCATTCTGCATTCTCTTAATTCATGAAAGATGGGAGAGGACCTAGGCCATTGTGGGTCATGCCATCCCTGGGATGGTGGTTTGGATTCTCTAAGAAAGCAGGCTGAGTGAGCCATGGGGAAGCAAGCCTGTAACACACACACACACACACACACACACACGCACACACACCATGGCTGTTGGGAACATGAAGATCCTGGCACCCACTGATTTCCAGGGAACCCAGGAATGTTAAGAACCCAGGGTTGTTCATTCAAAGCGAAGGATGTTTTTCCAGAAAGCCAGGAACTGGAAGTGATTAATAGCCTGGTGATCTGCATTATCTGTTGGGCCATACACAGCTCCTACAACCGGGACAGGAAGATGGCCAGCAATCTAAATATGACTCTTATAGTCGGGGGCTCCCCAAGCTCCCACAACCGGGACTGGAGATAACAAATAGTCTAAGTGACCCTTACACTATCTGTATAGCCAGAGGTTCCCTCAAGCTCCACAACCAGGACCAGAGGTGGCTAATAGCCCAAATGACCTCTACACTATCTGTATGACCAAGACCAGGCCTCCTTAGGCCTTTAAGCTAGTACATGTATCTCTAGAACCCATATTCTTGAAAAATATGGCATGTACCCTGAATCGGGTGTCTATGTAACAATGCTTCTTTGTGTACCAGAAACTGTACTACACTAGGAAACCTTTTTTTCCAGATTATACTGTGTCTAAATTAGTTGGGAATAAACTGCCAAAAGTTGGGAATAAACTCCCTGAAGTCTTGATTTGGGGTGACAATGTCAATCTTAACTGACGGTTTCATTCTCATCTATCCGAAGTTCACTTCCCTGCTGGGATACCTGCAGGGTTCTCCTCAAATGGCCTCTGCATCGTCTCCTGCCTCCAGGTCCTTGCCCAGTTTGAGTTCCTGTCCGTCCTGACCTCCTTCCTTTCCTCCCCAAGCTGCTTCTGTCATGGTGACATGCTTCATCACCACAGTGGAAACCCTAGTCTATTGTACCCATGTAGGGTTTGCGGTGGTATGAGGAAGGCAGGTGCCTGCCACCTTCCCATCATTCCTTTATTTGTAACTTCACACACTAAAGAGACCAGGAAGGATGTGTGGCCATCCACATATCGCTTTGCCTGTGGATTTCCATGGGACACAGACGACTCGCGAGTCACAAAGTGAAGACTCCCTGCATCCCATGGCTCCCACTCATTAAGAATACGGTGATTCCACCAAACACAACAGACAGCAGGAACTATCGCTCACCCTCGCTTCCCTTTCTTGGTGTGCACAGCAGAGCAGGGATGGTAACAGAGACTTCCACTGTGCTAACCTTCTGAACCATTTTTAGGAATGTGAGCTAGCTAGTCATTCCCACTAACTCTGAATACTTCCATAACCAGTGGCTGGCTTGTTATAAGCCATTATCTCTGTGAATCCGGGCCACCAGAGCTAAGGATATATTTGATTAATTCTAAAATGTGGACTTTCCCCCTGACACACACATCTCTTTGATTATGACAGACAGAGCATCATTACTTCCTGGAAAAATACTTTTGTGTTCTTAGAGATACATAAAATAGTATGTCATTCCAACAATAAATGAGCTTTTGATTTGATGAAATAACTAGATGTATCAGCATGCAGGACCTTGTCGGGTGCTCAGAGCTAGAAGGCTGAGGGACAGGTAAAAGAGAGGCACCTCCATGCCCAGAACAAACTGCAGCCCTAACTTATATGAAGGAAACTCTTTCCACTCCCAAACTCTGGGCTCAGGGATCTGAATTAGGCTCAACACAAAAGTGGATGTTCCCATACAGAAAGATAAAGTCTGAAGATGATCCTTTCCCAGACAGAAGACAGGCTTCACTTCCAGATTCACTGAGACTTAGGGTCACAGGGTTACTTTATTTTATGACTTCTAGGTTTGTTTCTATCACCTAACATTTATAAAATGATCCTTTGTGTTTCAGATACTGGACAAACAAAAGAAAAAAATCATCAGTAAGCAAACCAGGTGCCCCTAAAGTATTCAGACCATAACAGACACAAAAATAAGTTAAAGCCAGGAGATGAAAACAGTACGTGTAAGGAGACAAAGGAGGAGCAGTGATTCTACCACAAATTCAGGGATGTTTCTGGAATAAGGGAGGACATGTAAGTAGGGACAAATGTTCACCAGCAGAGAGGCCAAGCAGTCTGCAGCCTGTGCCACTGTGCAGGGTGGGACCCCAGTGAGGACACAGTTTCTGTAGAAGACTAAGATAAAAAAAAAAAAAAAAAAAAAAGTCCCGTGTACCTCACTGTAACACTCGCTCTTACTTGTTGGGATATTTGATCTTTTTGTGAAACTCCGAGACTGTGTTAATAAAATTAATCTTGGATTAGGGGGCATAGCCAGTAACTAGTTGACAAGAATTAGCCATAGAGAGGACAGAGGACCCAGGAGGATAGAGAGATGCATAGGAAGGAGTAAGGAGGGACTCAGAATGTTACAAGCCTTTTTGGTTTGGGGCGGGAGGAGAGATGCTCTCTTGCTGAGTGTCCAGCTAAAAAGGAAGGCCAGCTGGTTGCTTCGCAGCTTCTCTGATCTAGCAGGTTTTCACCCCAACATCTGACTCCCGGGTCTTTATTGGTAAATAAAACATCTTAGATAAAAACAACACACTTAAGGGTCTCACTATGTATCTGTACTTGACTTTAACTTTCTGCAGCTTTCCAAGCAACCGAATTACAAGTGTATGTCACTACATCTGGCTCCAAGGGTTTAGTTATTAAACATAGATCTGACTTTGAGAAAGAGAGTTCCACCAGGTAAAAAACAGTCTAGAGCCAGGGAGATCTTCAGTAGGGAACTCTCAGAATGATACACTGAACACTAAGAAGTCTTACACTACACACCAGGGAGGGTTGGACCAAGCAACCCCTACGCAGTATCTGATGAAGAGAGGACGATAGCAAGAACTACTATCGAAAGCTCCCTCCACATCTGATTCCCAGGTACCCTTACGTGGAGTCCAGCAGAGTCCCATCCAGGAGCGAGGCATTGTAGTGGTATTTCAGGTAATCCCCCTTCTTACTCAGCACAGAGCAATCAGGAGGCTTGTAATGGGACGTGATGCTGATGGAATCTGAAGGGTTGTGGAAGTCAATCACATGGATGTCAAACACCAGCACAGCTGAGCCAGGAATATTCCCTAAAGGGGAGACACAGGGAATCAATGAACAAGCCCACCAAGGTACAGCACACTTGCCTCCCCAGTACTGGCAGGTGCAAGGAACCCAGGGGCCCAGGCATGAAATTGAAGGGGTACTAGAAAAAAGAAGCCAGAAGGAATGTCAGACGTAATCATTTTGCACTTGAAAAAGAAAAAAAAAACTGGGGCACAGTTGATAGGAGTCATGAAACTAATTATTATGAGTACAGCTTGAATTCAGCCCATGGCCCCAATTACTAAGCAAGAAAAGAGGCATGGCTCAGTGGAACACAGGTCAGAAAACTCAAGTCTATGCCAATGAAGGCCCGCCCTGTCCCAACAGAAGAGGCAGCATGGAAATGAACTGTAGGATAACAGTAGGTCAGTGTCCAACCTACTACTCAAGAAAAGAGAAACTCATAAACTTCATAGAAGAAACACAGACTGTACCATGCATACCCCTTAGGTTAGCATACCAGAATCAAAAAGTATCTAAAACGCATCCAGCTTGTTCCACACAGGGTGGGCATAATCAGGCCCGGCACAAATAAAGCAATTAGATGAGTGCCTGGTATTTAATAAGCACCTACTGCTTATATATATACTTGTGAATACTTGACATAATCTTCTATTTTCAATATACAAATGGGAAAACATGGGCACAATCTGAGGTTTGCCCAAAGTTAAGAGTTATGGAGAAATTTGTGTCTTTACCATAAGACACAGCTGTGGCTGTCGCTGCTGCGTTTGTGGAATTTTGTGGTTTTATAACAGGTCTCATCAAAGCATCTGCACCCGCAGTGTGACTCCACTAAGAACCACGAAGTGGTAAGCGTCACTGAAGCTGAGCAGGGCTGGAGAGACAGCTTTGCAGTTAAGCGCACTTGTTGCTTTTGAAGAGGACCTGGGTTCCATGCCCAGCACTCACACAGTGGCTCACATCCATCTATAACTCTGGTTCCAGGGAAACCAATGCCCGTTTCTGGCCTTCTCAGGCATTTCACACGTGTGGCACACATACATGCATGCAAGCAGACACTCACCGATATAAAATAAATAAATCTTTTTAAAACAGAATAAAACTGAAGTCAATCACTGAGGTCAGATCTCCAGCCAGTTCCCTATTTAACTTCACTCAGCCCTTATTTGCCAAAGTAGTTGGGTGAAGTCGTTTTTTTTATTATCAATCATGAGTTTGGTCACTGGCCAGATGGCCTCTGGGCAGTTACAGCGTAAAGAGTAATAATGACTTTTGCTCTTGAGATGGGGAATCTCTTGGCTTAGTGATGAGACTCCAGTTAGGATCGGGATCTCTATGTGTTCATTTGTCTCCAAACCTCCACCTGTGCGGGAGTCTATGATCATCTCCTGTGCAAAGGATCCCTGAATCAAAGGTGGCTCTTCAGGACAGCTACTGATAAAGTTAGTAATAAAAAACATTGATGATAAATAAACCGTCTTTTGGAAGAAGCTGTAGGCAAGACAGTTGTAAGTCAGTGATGGCAGGACCGCATCTTGACCAGAACTGCTCAATTACGGGTACCTCTCGCCCTCTACTTAAACCTCAGCCTCACGCCACTAAAGATAGATATATGGGCAGGGGGTTTTCAGGCCACTTCATCCGTCCAGGGTGACCACTCAAGTCAATCTCATTGTTTCTCATCAATTTTTGTCTCTTTCCTTGGTATACTGGGGATGAGGCTGAACCTAACTTCCAAGGGCTTCCGGAGCTTTAACCTGAGTGACTTCAGTAACACTGTGAATATACTTAAAATGTGAATATACTTAAAATGTGAATATACTTAAAATGTGAATATACTTAAAATGTGAATATACTTAAAATGGTGAATATACTTAAAATGTGAATATAATTAAAATGTGAATATACTTAAAATGGTTAAAATAACTGTTAGTGTGTGTTTTTCCCTTCTCACTCATAAGTGGTTTTTAGACATAAAGTTAAAAAAAAATCATAACCCCAGAGAACCTAGATAACAAAGAGGACCCTAAAAGAGACATATGTGGATCTAATCAACAAGAGAAGTAGAAAAAGACAAGATCTCCTCAGTAAATTGGGAGCATGGAGGTCATGGGAGAGGGTAGAAGGAGAGGAGGAAGGGAGGGAAGCAGAGAAAAATATATAGCTCAATAAAAACAATTTTTAAAAAAGGAAGATATAGAACTACTATATATCTTGACTGTGGTAGACAATGATTCTCCACATATGATAAAATTAGTAAACCTGGAGAAATGTGAATAAGATCAGTGGATTTGATCAATATACACATCCTTGTATGAGATACTTACACTATGATTTATTAACATGACCACTAAGGAAACTAAGTAAAGGAGGACACCTGTTATTCTATAATGAATCAACAATTATCTCAACAAAAATCCAATCAAACAAAAAATGGTTAAAATGGGAAAGGCATGCACCACTATCTCTTTACTCCCAGCACTCAGGAGACAAAAGCAAGCAGACAAGCCAGTTTAAGGCCAGCTTGATCTATATAGAAAATCCAAACCAAAAAGTGTCTCAAAAAAAAAATCAAATAATGTAATTTTCCACCTCTGAATACAAAAAAAAATAAGGTATATCTAAAAAAAATCACATCAGAACCTTAAAAATGTCAGTCAGCAGCAGTAGGGAGGCAGAGGCGGGAAAATGCTGAGACAAAGAGTGTCTCAAAAAGAAAAATTAAAATGTGAGTGCCTGGGCCTGATTCTGGAATGTTAATAGCGGTCACAATCTTTTCTGAATTGAGAACAAGGTAAATACAGAGGCCTGGCCCACTACCACTCAATCCCTTAGAAATTACAGGTGACTCTCACTGCACCAACATTCGAGAACCTGTGGGCCAGAAAAGGGCCAGGGATTTCTTTTCCTAGGTGACTGTGTTTAAGAAAAACTATGGTTGGGCATGGTGGCGCACACCTTTAACCACAGAACTCAGGAGACAGAGGCAGGCAGATCCCTCTGTGAATTCTAGGTCAGCCTGGTCTACAGAGCACTAGATCAGTCGTCTGATCTACATAGCAAGTTCCAGGCCACAGGGATACACAGTGAGACACTGTTTCAAAAAAAAAAAAAAAAAAAAAAAAACACAAGGAAAAAGACTATAGTGAAGGCATGTGATTGACTAACCTTTCTCAGACATAGAGTCATAAGTAGGCAGACACTAAACTTGATTAGTGTAAATAAAATGATCCCTTTATGATGCACTGGGAAACAGCCTTCTACAGAAGAAAACAGAGTAAGTTTGAAATCTGCGCATTCCCGGGATCTGCTCCTAGCTTGCCAAGCACTCTGCTGATGACTAAGGCAACTTCTTTGACACAGACTTCTTGGTCAGTCGAGAGACAGACACACACCCACACTGTATTAGCACTAGGCTTGCTGGTCAAGCTCTAGGAAGTTAATGTGGGTCAGTCTCCCAGGTGCCCAGTTAACTCAGAGACACAAACATCCTAGTGAGGGCATCAATGAGGATCTAGGCTCTGTGTGGGCAGGGAGTTATTGTTGCTCTTATTCTCTGATGGGTTCCTAACACCCAAGCAGAACATGGGTGTGGAATGACTTTAATGCATCTTCAACAGACCAGAAAATTGGGAGTGCCTTCACCTGTAAAACCAGAGGACAGACCTTGAACCCTAAGGATTAGTCTTGAGCCCACAAAGAGCAGGTTAAGGCTGACAACAAAGGCTGCCAGTAGGCTGTCTGTCTGTCCCAGCAGAAAGCTCCACTTCCTAGCAGTTACTAATTCCCTTTGAGATCTCTAGAACTTCTGGTTTAAATTCTCAGTTCACTACATATGGAAACCAAAAAGCCGCTGCCCAATGGGGACATAGACACATTAGAAAGTTCTAGGTCTTGGTTGTGGCTCCATTCTATGGCATTAAGCAAAAAGCTCAACTTTTATGGGTCTTACTATCTTATCTACACAGCGATTATGGTAACACTTTCTGTTGTGTATGGTCGTGTGTGTGTAAGTACACAGACACACGTATGCAGGCCAGAGGGCAAATTCTGGTGTTGTGCCATGAACACTGTTGATTTTTCTGTGGGTTTTGTTTGTTTTTATCCTTTTAAGATATGGTCTCCTACTGTTCTTGAACTTAGCAAGTCACCTAGACTCACTCAGGGAGCCCCAGAGATCCACGTGTCTCTGCCTCCTTGGTGAACACACCAATACCGTCATATCTGGCTGTCCTATGTGGGTATTATGGAACAAATATCTGGTCTTCAAGTTTATATGACAAGCCATATTATAGTAACACTGCCCACAGCTGTTTCCAGTTTTCAGTGAGCTTTTGTGCAAGCAGTCCCAGAGGGCTCGGGGAGAAGGCTCAGTCAGCAAAGTGCCTGCCACACAAGCATGACAAGTTGAATTCAGATCTCCAGAACACGTAAAACTCTGGGCACAGAATGCATGCCTGTAACCCTAGCCTGAAGCTCATTTAGCCTGAACTGAATGGATGAGCTGTGGGTCCAGAGAAACTCGGTCTGAAAAAAATAAAGGGAAGGGCAATCAGAAAAAGACACCTGACATCAACCTCAGGCTTCCACCCAATGTGCACACACACATATACAACAACAACAACACACATACACACACACACACAACCCGACACAGCGGGCAAAGCAGCAATTATTTTGCTCACTCTCTTTTTCCCTAAAAAGTGCTTAAAAGATAGTAAAGCAGCAAACCAGATAGAAGCTTCCTTCTCTAACAAGAAAGCTGTACTCCAGAGCTGCAAACTTCAAAGTGTCCTCAATCCAGAGCTGTCCTTGAGGAACACAGCAAAACAGAAAAGACCAGAATGACTCCAGAAGTCCCACTCTGTTTTGCTAACCCTACAGGTGACACGCTATAACAAAACAAAATGTTGGTAGATGCTGTGAGCTCCATCAAGGGCTCATTGCTGACAATCTTACTGAGACCTCAGTGCCCGGCACTCCCGTGTGCTAAGAGGAATTTACAAGCTAGATAAAGCTGCATCCTACGTGTTTCTGGACCAGTACTCCAGGGATCAGCATGTAACCATTCCCAAAAGTCACTGAGCGCTAAGCCAGAGCAATAATGCAGTACCCCCCCATTCCCACCCTCACCCCCCACACAAGAGAGATGTGGGGTGTCCTTCTGGTCTGGGTGGCCGGGAAACGAAAGCACAGTCTCCGTTTACACAACACCTACGGTTTACACTTCAACATGGGATTCAGGATGGAGCAGCCTCTTGCTCATAACATTTATGATTCTTTGGAAGTTTCCCAAAGCCTCATTTAATTCTGTGCAGACCTCGGTCTCATACTTGATGGAGAGCCAAAAGGAAAAAATAGTTTAAGCAAATGGTTTTCATCTGTGTGTTTTTTTTTTAAGACAGGAAGGATCATTCCTCAAGCCGTAATGAAATAACACTCAGAAACTACCTGCTTCTGTGTATGGTTGACCAGAACTAAAACCTGGCACAGTGTAAAAGAGTAGTATCAAAACACTAAACGGGACAGGAAGCAAGGCCCATTTTACCTATTAATTTATTTATTTATTCATTTATTCATTCATTTAGTTCATTGCAGAGGACTGAACCCAGGGCCTCATGTATACTAAGCAAGCATTTTTACCACTGTATACTCCCCCATCTTTTTTCTCCTTCTGTCTCTGTCTGTCTCTATCTATCTATCTATCTATCTATCTATCTATCTATCTATCTATCTATCTCTATCTCTGGAACAGGGTCTCATGTAGCACAGATTGGCCTCAAAGTCACTATCAGCTTAGCGTAGTGGTTTGAATGAGAATGACCCCATAGGCTCATATATTTAAATGCTTGGTCCCAGGTGGGTGAAACCGTTTGAGAAGAATTAGAAGACACAACCTTGTTGGAGGATGTGAGTCAGTAGGGGCAGGCTTTAAGGTTTCAAAAGCCCATGCCATTCCTAGTTGATTCTTTCTGCCTCCTACATACACACCTAAGCCCTTAACTATTCATGCCACCATGCTTTCTAGGCCGCTGGCCTGCCATCGTGGACTCCAACCCTCGGAAACTGTAAGCCTAAAATAAATGCTTCTCCGAGATGCCTTGGTCACAGTGTCTTATCACAGCAACAGAAAGTAACTAAGACACTGAGCATGCCCTCTGACTCCTAAGTCTCCTGGGTGCAGAGGTGACAGAATGCATTGCCACATCTGGCGCTAGCTCGTATTTCTTTAGGTATGATCCTTTACGGCCCAGAAAATCAAAAGTTTGGGTCAGAGAGGAAAAAATTGCTTCTCAATTGTACCCTCTAGTTTCTAATCAGCTTGATGCTTTTTGGATCCTCTGTGAGGAAATCTCCAGAGAAAATTTTCAAGATCCATATTATATGTGAATAGAAGTCAGAAGAGGGTTAACAAAGTGAATATATTCAGCCAATGAGATCAGCCTGAATTCCAGCAATAAAAGGAATATAAGCCCATGCTAAAAAAAAAAAAAAAAAAAAAAAAAAAAAAAAAGTAAAAAACAACNAACTCAGCAAAAACTAATGCAAGAAGCCGGGCGGTGGTGGCACACGCCTTTAATCCCAGCACTCGGGAGGCAGAGGCAGGCAGATCTCTGTGAGTTCGAGGCCAGCCTGGTCTACAAGAGCCAGGACAGGCTCCAAAGCTACAGAGAAACCCTGTCTCGAAAAACAAACAAACAAACAAACAAACAAACAAAAAAACTAATGCAAGAGATAGAAATGCAGTAACAAAAACAAAGATAAACATGATTTCAAATATTAAATACTATATAGCTATTAAAAGTATCTGTTGACAGGGTGGTAAGATGGCTTGGCAATATTAAAGGTTAATAATAAATACCTGTTGGCATATAAAACTGTTAACAACAAACTGGAAGAGAGGGATTTCAACACAGTATGATGGGAAGATAATCTCTTTCGGGATATATGAGTGTGGGTAGACGTCTCCTTATTCCTCCTCTCTATCTTTGATAAAGGGTCTAGCTAGGTAGCCCAGGCTGGACTGAATTCTCCTGCCTCCCGAAAGCCATGAATACAGATATGTATTCTTATACTTAGTAGATACATTTCTTTTAACTTACAGATATATACAGATACACCCAAAGTACAGAAATACCTACTACTGGGATAACAAATTACATCAAATTTGGGGAGTTGAAATTACAAACACTGAGCTGGTGGGGGTGGGGGGGAAAAGCCCTTGCCTAGGATGCACAGGGTCCTAGGTTCCATGACCAGCACTGTAAGAGAGAGAGGGAAGGGAAGGGGAAGAGAGAGGAGGAAGGACAAGCAAACAGACGCAGTTCTGAAGTCAGAGGTACCGGCAGGGGCATGCTCCTTCTGGAGGCCTCAGAAGAAAGAGTTTCCTTGTCCTGTACATTGTGTCCTGTCTGCCCCCCACCCCAACCAAACGCAACCCACATCAGTGACTACAACCACATCCTCAGTCTCAGCCAAGCTTAGTTAGCTTCTCATCCAGCTCACATCCTGCCTCCCGCAAAGACATTCAAAGCATTCATTACAGGGCCATCTGGATACCCCAGAACACCATCCCTGCTTCAAGGTCCTTAATCACACCAGAATATACCCTTTGAATAAAGAAATATTCAGAGGTTCATGGACACTTTTTAATGTAATATGGACACTTTTTAATGTAATATGCCTACCACAGAAACACTAACCTCTCGTGGGGTGATTTAGGGAGGTTGGAGGTCCTAATCTTCTCTAATCCTAAAAATAAAATACATTTTTGCATCTATTTTTGTCTGTTTTTTTTTTTGTTGTGATTTGTTTTTTGTTATTTGTTTTTGTTTTTGAAACAAGGTCCCATTTAGTTCAGGCTAGCCTCAAATTTCTTACGTAGCCAGAATAACTACGAATTCCTGACTCTCCTGCTTCCACCTCCAAAGTGTTGGGATTGCAGGCACATGCCACCATGCTGAGCTAGTTCTACAACTATTTAAAGGAAGTTTGCTACTAAGGTGACAAAATGTCCCTGGAATTAAGGTTCTAGCTACACGACTCACTAAATTTGCTAATGTTGCCAAATTGTACAGTTATATAGGGGGATTTCTTAGTGTGCAAAATAAAAACCAAAAGGGGGGGGGGGATAAAGTTACACTTACTTTCAACCACTTTATTTAAAATAAATAAATAAATATAAAGGCAGTTAAAATAGAGTAAAATGTTGGGACTGCAGAGATGACCCATCAGTTAAGAACACTGGCTACTCTTCAAAAAGACCCAGTTCAGCTCCTAGCATCAACACGGCAGCTCATAACTGTCTTTAACTCTAGTTGCAGGGGATCCAGTATCCTCTCCTGGCCTCTTCAGACAATGCATACATAGTACACTTACATACGTGCAGGTGAAATACTCATACAGGTAAAATAAAAATAAATATATTGTATATAACATATAAGCATACATAGATAGAATCATAGATAGAGGAGTAAAATATTAATAATTGGTCAAACAAAGTAGAATTCACTGTAAATAAATAATATATATTATATAAATTTATATATTATTTATATAAATAAATATTTTGTATATAACATATAAGCATACATAGATAGAATCATAGATAGAGGAGTAAAATATTAATAATTGGTCAAACAAAGTAGAATTCACTGTGCAACCCTTTCAACACCGGTGTAGATTTTAAATTTTTCAGAAAGGAAAATGGGTAGGGCACACAGTTGCCACCAAACAGCTGTAGAATGACAGGCATCAGTGGGATGGAATCTTAACACTGCATCTGGCTTCCTTGTTTTGTCTCTGACCTGAGCAATGTAGAAGCAGCGTTAGTGAGGAGGGCAGGTAATACACACCTCTTCCTTCTTCTCCATAGCCCAGGTGGGGAGGGACCACAATCCTTCGCCTCTCTCCAATGCAAACACCAAGTAAGCCTTCATCCATCCCAGGAATCACATAGCCATGCCCAATGTACGTGTCAAAGGTGTGGTTCCGTGAGTAGCTAAGAAAGAAGAAGAAAAGGGTGAGGTCATTCATAAGGGACACCCACAGCAGCTGTGGAAATTACTCACAGCCCAAGAACGTGTTCCCCTGGAATGGGGAGCATGTGGGCACCTGCAGAAACAACATGCTATACTGACGATGTGTATGACCACATTATAAAAGGCATGGGAGTGAGAGAAGCAGCCACATACAGCAGAGCTGATGGGAGTTGCCTATCTCCTTCCCAGTTCCCTTTCGTCCCAGTACTAACAGTTCTCTCCTCCATCTTTCTTTTGAAATCAACTCAATACTATGAGTCTTCCTCTGCTTTTTCCTTCCCACTCATCCCCACAGCAGAGCATAGGAAGTACTATCAGTGTTTCCTAACTCCTAAAGTACTGTCTAAACAATGACGGCGTTCCGTTGATCACGTAATTTCACAGTGGGCCTTCCCTTTGACAGCAATTGTTTTGGGAGACAGTGCTCTTCTCCCTAGTAGTACTGGACTGAGCCTGGTGCCCTTAGCACAATTCTAGCAGACAAACGGGACACCTCGAGTTATGGAAGTCCAGGCCCTCTTGAGCACTGCGGACACTTCCACTGAAAAACTAAGGATGACAGTGAAAAGAACAAAAACAAAAACAAAACCTAAGCCCAGATGCACAGGTCCCAGTGTTAAAACATAAGGACTGTGTAAAACAAGTACAGCCTGACTCCATCAAGAATTGCCAACTCCACAGGGTGGCCCACATAGAAAATGAATCCGATGAAATCCCAGGGAAAGAATTCAAAAGAATAATTATTTATAAGTATATTCAAGGAAATCAAACAGAATACACACTCATGAATTAATAGAGAACAGAAATAAATAAGTGAAACAAGAAAGTCAATACAGCACATAAAAGTGAAATTTAATAAAGAGAGCTATTAAGGAGCCAAAGAGATGGCTCAATCGTTAAGAGAGAAGACCCCAATTCAGTTTGCAACATCCAGAGCAGCGGCCTAAACCTTCATGTACCTCCAGCTCCACGGGAATGTGGCCTCTGCAGATACCTGCACATATGTGCACATAATGTGCACGCCGACACACACACACATACATACATACATACATACATACATACATGTGATTTTTAACAATACTGAAAAAAATAAAAACTGAAATACTGGAAATGACAATTTCAGGATGTTCTGTAAGTTGCAGAGACTCACCAGCAGAGTAGCTCAACAGGAGGAAAGAGTGGCAGAGCTTGAAAACAAGGTGGAGGAACTGTAATATTCAGACAACAACACAGACAGACTGTGCAGTAGAACATGAGTAGAATAGTCAAGATCTATGGAGTATAATTTAAAACCCAAATCTAGGCACAGGAAAAGGAGAAGAATTTCATGTTCAAGGCAAAAAAAAAAAAAAAAAACATTTTCAATAAAATCATAGCAGAAATTTTCCCAACTCTAGGGGGAAAGGTCCCCAGAAATAGGTTGCACTTAGAATGCCAATTAGGCAAGACCAGAGAACTTTCTCATGCCATACTTACAATCAAAACGCTAAATATATAGAATAAAAATGCAAACAGAGGAAAATGCTTTCAACCCATAAAAGGGTTAATTTCTTCAAATCAATAAGGACAAATTAAATGCCAGCAATATAAAAATAGGCAAAAATAATAATAAAGGATATCTAAATAAATATTTGGAAACAGTAACCAAAGAACTTCAGGTTAAAATCATAGGTATGATTTTTCTCTTGAAATTTACCAAAGTTTAACTTGCTTTGTTTTGTGTTTTGAGATCAGGCTAGCATCAAAACTTGAGAAAAATCCTCCTGCCTTCCAAGTGCTAGGGTTGAAAACATAAGCAATCAAACCTGGTTCTTACTTCTAAATGATACCCAGAGAATGTATATCAAAACCTATAAAAAATATACGTAAGAGAGTAGACAGGAAATTAGAAACTGACATGATTCTATTTCAATTAAGAATATATTAAAATTAAATACACACACACACACACTTACATATAAGCTTTGGCCCAAAGATTCTTCTTGGACACATACTTGAAGACTTAGGTGCAAAAATAATTAAAACTCTTAAATGTCAAAGAGTAGTAAAACCATAAATGAGACCATAAATGGTCCCAAAAAAGAATTGATACCCAAGTTTAGGACAAAATCTATTATGTTAGAACAGGCGAGATAAAATTGGAAACTATGCAAGACCTGCAGAAACAATAGTTCCATCGTGTGGGCAAAAATCTAGTATGCCCAGAAAATAATCTGCCCACCTCCTTCCTTCCCTCTCTTCCTTCAACAGGGCAATCCCTATGTTGTCCAACATCTGAGCTCTAGTAATCCTCCTGCTTCAAACTCCCAATTAGCTGGGAACACAGGCACATACCACTCCACTAGGACCACCTTGAGTTCAGGAGTTCAAGATCAGTGTAATCTATGCCACTTCAAAAAAATTTAAAAAAAAAAAAAAAAGGCTTGGGTTTTCACTCAGTGTGAAGTGAGGGGGTTCAATCCAAAATTATAAACTTTCAAAAGAATGAAGAGTGAGAGAAGGGAGGAGAGAAATGGAAGAGGGGGGAGAAGAAAGATGATAAGGGAAAGAAAAGAAAGAGTAAGAGAAACACTTATAAAATGGTTACATTGGGGCTAGACAGAAGGCTCAATAGTTAAGAATACCGGTTCTTCCTGCAGAGGACCACGTTCAGTTCCCAGCACCCACATGGTAACTCACAGCCATCCATAACTCTAGTTCCAAGAGGTCTAATGATTTCTTCTAACCTCTGTAGACACCAGGCACACATGAGATACACATACATAAATGCAGGCAAAACACTCACATACATAAAACAAATAGATCTTAATTAATTAATTAAAATTGTTAATGTTAAAAACTAGAACAAATGAGGTAAACAAACAGGTACAATGATTATCTTAATTTATTACCTAGCTTTACTTTGAACCAGTGACTATTTTTCATTTGAAAAATTTAATAAAAATGTAGACAAGATCTTAAGACTAAGAAGGATGTTATCCCAATAAAAGTAATATCATAAAAAAGTCTCCCTTTGATGCTTCAGATACATAAACAAATGAGAAGTCTATTACGTCAGAGACAGGAGGTTCTGTCACCACTTGTTTATGGGAATCTCAAGGAGTGGTTTCAGAACTAGCCTGCCACCTGAATGAACAGGACATGCCGCAGCTTGCCAAGGGCACTTTGCACTGACGCCATCTGCGCTGATGATGGGCAGTGTAATTACCCCTGCAGCATCCACTCAGAAGGGAGCTGAAGGCACCCAGCAGCTCCTCCAGCTGGTCGTACCTGAACTGAACCATCTCAGACCATGTAGAAACAAGGGATAAACTGAAGCTGATGTTCGGAGAGCTCCAACATTAGCCAGTGTGGGGAAGCTAGGGCACCACGGAGAGCTGGTTCTTTGTCCACTGTATCTCTGTGACCTCGCTTCTGACCATGCCACATCTCGGAGTCTACAGTGGGGTTCAGAGTCGGAAGGAATATAACGGGTGTCTAGGGTAAGCCCCTACTTTTTTCTTTCAAGACATGTAAATCAGGAAACCCTTGTAAACCACCTAGGAACAAATTCAGAATCTGAAAACAGAGACCTGTACTCAGGTCAAAATATGAGTCAGCCACTGGTGGAATTATTAACCCATGGTCAACAGTGCCAGCACTTCACTGAGCTGTTCTGGTGAGGGGAAATTAGTTTCCTTACCTGGAATCAAAGAGGGTGCCATCCAGAAGCGTGCCATTGTAATGATACCTGAGGAAGTCCCCACTCTGACTTCTGCGCTCACAGTTCTCGGGGACTACCTTGTTCTCGATGGAAATACTGTCCTTGGGGTTATGGAGGTCCAACAATGCAACATCAAAGACGAGGGACGCCTGCCCAGGAATGTCTTTCCCTGGAGAGAAATGGAAGAACGACTCATTCCAGACACAGAATGTGGGAGGTGCTTTAGCCACTACTCATGCCCTCTCTGTGGGTATTCCTCATTCCTTAAAGCTTCCCAGCCGAGGAAAACCTGGGTTGTTGTCTAACAATGGGCTAGTGGGTATAGCACACCGCCAGACCGCACACTACACCACCACACGCATGCTTCAGATGCTCGCACTGCAATGAGAAGCTCTGAAGGCAGCATGCACTGCCGCGGAAACCCAAATCCATACCTCCTGGGGGTTCTGTCTGCACAACTGCATTGTAAACATTCAAATGTGCAAATTCCAAACCTGTGACTTTGCTGTGGAAAACACTATACATACAGTCTTGTTCTTTCAAACCAAGAGCCACTTTTTAGAAACATAAGTTCTTTATCCAAAACAAAACATAAATAAACACAAGTTAGATGACAAACAAAAAGTGATACACACGATCTAAAAATAGTTTTTACATCTTTTCTATCTCATTTCTGCACAGTACTGCTACTCCTGGGTGTTTCTAAGACAGGATGTGCTGGACACAGCCTACCCTCTGTATTCACGGGTTTCAAATCCATGGGTTGAGTCAACCTCAGAGCACAAATATTGAAGACAAAAGGCTATGCCTGTAAAACAAGACATGGTGGAACACAAGTGCAGTCCCAGCACTGGGGACTAGAGGATGATGAGAATGCAAGGTTACCCTCAGCTACATAATGAATTCGAGGCCAGCCGACTCTAAATTAGACCTTTCTCAGGAAATCAAAAAATTATATCTGTACTAAAAACATATACTTCTACTTTTTCCATTACTCACTAAACTATACCAAATGACAATTATTTATGTATGTAGTATAGCCATTGTATGTATAGCAGGTTCCCCCAGAACTGAAATATTCCCGCCAGGAGTGGGAAGACTCGGGAGGTAAACAAACCACATATTTTATGCTTTTGGATAAAGAGAACAAAAGGATGTTTCTTTGGCATCTTCTAGACACTACAGGACTGATGCATATATGAACTCAGACTGTGACAGTATGCACAAGACCTGTACAGGTTCTAACCAGATACAATCCCAGCCCTGATCAGAGGAAGGGAATACCAAGTCCACCCCTAACCAAGAAGCTATTTGTAATCAATACCTACAGAGAAAAGAAAAACCAGTTTTCTCAAATGAAGTCTCAGTGAAATTATCAACCATATTCCAGGGCAGGCCCTATGCCTGGAGTGATTGGCCAACACAAAATGGACTACATGCTTTTGTCCACTACTTGTTCTGTTTGGGGTTTGTTGGTTTGTTTGTTTGTTTGTTTGTGGGCTTTTTATCTCATTGGCTTTCTTTATTTTAGTTTGTTTTTTTCTTTTTTGAGAGAGAGAGAGCATGAAGTTGGGGGAGTAGGAAGGTGGTCAGGACATGAGAGAAGTTGGGAAAGGGAAAAGCTATGATCAAAATATATTGAATAAAAAAATGTTTTTCACCAATGATAGCTTATGCTGGAGAGAGTGTGAGAGGGGTAAGAACACTCCTCCATTGCTGGTGGGAATGCAAATTGTACAACCACTCTGGAAATCAGTATGGCGGTTTCTCAGAAAATTGGGAATCAACCTACCTCAGGACCCAGCAATAGCACTTTTAGGAATACCCAAAGGATACTCAATCATACTACAAGGACATTTGTTCAATTATGTTCATAGAAGCATTATTAGTAATAGCCAGAACCTGGCAACAACCTAGATGCCCCTCAACTGAGGAACAGATAAAGAAAATATGACACATTTACACATTAGAGTATTACTCAGCAGCAAAAAAAAAAAAAATGGCGTCTTAAATTTTGCATGCAAATGGATGGAACTAGAAAAATCCATCCTGAGTGAGGTAACCTAGACCCAGAAAGGTGAACATGGTATGTAGTCACTCATAAGTGGATACTAGCTGTAAAGCAAAGGATATTGGGCCTATAGTCATGACTCTACAGAAGCTAAGTAACAAGGTGAACCCTAAGAAAAACATATAAAGATCCACCTGGAAAGGGGAAATAGAGAAGATTGCCTGACAAAATTGGGAGCATGGGAGTAGGGGGAGAAGGGAGGGCAGAAGGGGAAGAGGAGGGGAGAAGGGGAGGGAGAGAACTTGAGGGAACAGGATAGTCGAGATGGAGGAAGGACAGAGGTGATTGCAAAGAAAGAGATATTTTGATTTAGGGAGCCATTACCGGGCTAGTAAGAAACCTGGCACTAGAGAAATTCCCAGGAATCCACTTACTGCTCTTGCAGAAGCCCCTGGCTCAATTCCCTGCAATGGTTTATCCCTCCAGCTCCGGGCGATCTGCAGCCCCTTCTGGCCTCTGAGGCGGTACACGCATGTGGTACACATACAGAGAAGTAGGAACACACACATACACATAAACAAAAAGTAAACATGCTAAAACGAACGAGCAGAGCTATGAGAAAGAGGACTTACCATCTCCCTCTTCGCCATAGGCCAGGAAAGGAGGGATGGTGATGATGCGCTTCTCCCCAACACACATGCCCAGCAGCCCTTTGTCCATCCCGGGAATCAGCCATCCAATTCCCACGTACGTGTCATAGGTTTTCATGCGATTGTGGCTGGAAGGGAGGGAGGGAGGGAGGGAGGGAAGGAAGGAGAAGGAAACAAGTTCTATATCATTTCTAATTCATGAGATTTTTGTTTCTCAAATCTCAGATAACCAAGAGTCCACACTCATCCCTAGTGACAGGCATAGGTCCCATATTTGCTCGCTGATATAAGGAAGAAGCAAAAAGCTCACATTTAGCCCAGAGTCAACAGTTGTCCCACTCATTGAACATTCTGTATTTCAGGAAGCCTCAGAGAGTTTCCTGGTTTTTATCCTAGCCTCAAAGGTCTCCGCAGTTTCATTGCCCCCTCCCCTACCTGTTTAAAGATGTATTTATGTATTATGCATGCAATGTTCTGCCTGCACATATCCCTGCAGGCCAGAAGAGGGCACCAGATCTCACCATGCGGTTGCTGGGAATTGAACTCAGGACCTCTGGAAGACCAGTTAATGCTCTTAACCTCTCAGCCATCTCTCCAACCCTCCTCTTCTTTCCATGGGCAAACTATATAAATGAGTCAAACACCCATGAGATTCCTGGGAAATGTGGCTCTTAAGTGGGAATCTTCAAATGTGTTTTAAATGAAATCAAGATTGTTTTTATATTTCTTCTAAGGTGTTCTATTTTGACTCTGGCACCACGGAGTATCAAACACTAACCAAAACTATATGGGGTAGGATTTGGTACTAGGTATGAGTGCCTCTGGCTGAGTGCTTTTTCTGGTTTCCAAATGAGCACAGAAAGGAGGCAGGGCAGAAGGAACCACACACTGCAACGAATCGTGGAACTTACCTGGAGTCAAACAGCGTCCCGTCCAAGAATGTTCCGTTGTAATGGTACCTCACAAAATCGGACACCTGGATAGTCCGAGGACAGCTGGGAGGCTTGAAATACGTCTGAATCTGAACCTGGTCTTCAGAATTCCAAATATCCATCAGGAGTACATCAAAATGAAGTACCGAGTTTGGAGGGATCACACCAGCTGGAAATTAAAGTGAGCTCACACTGAGAGTCTGCCCCCTTCTGGCGATACAGAGATCCCTCAGGAAGCCACTGTCGAATAGCTATTTTCTCCATGGTGAATCACTCCCTCCAGAAGGGAGAAAGCTGGTACAGTAGACTGAGGAAGTAACGAAAAGCTACAAGATTTCCTAGATTTCTCCATAAAGCTGTAAGGTGTAAACAGTGGCTACGGAGAGGACTGTGCCCTGAAGAGCACAGGGAGCTCTGGAGACGCAGCTTTTATGTGGGGTCACCCATGCAGGCTACAGTGGGCTTCTGACCGACCCAGCTGCTGCAGAGTCACTCACACTCCCTGAAGTGACCCCTCAGCCAGGCTTCTGTAAGTTATCTCTGTAAACTCACTCGTTCACCAGGCTGGATTTCAGTGGGATCTTTGGTCCGCTATCAATGGCCTAAGTGGGTTAAATAAACATTTCTTCACATTCCACAGGGAAAAGCCAATTGACCATTATGATTAATGTAACAGAAGTCCAAAGAATTCAAACCCATCGCTGAGGTACAATTTCAAAAGGTCCATTCTTTCTACATCCTTCCCCCAAATAAAATGAGAGAGAGAAAGACTCCTCTCATGAGGAACTCATTAGATCTCCCATGTTGGCACTTTCTTCTGCATCTAAGAAATAAAACTACAAGGGAAATGCTAGTTTGGCCTTTTTCTCCCCTCCCCTCCCGCCCCCCATTAAAGATCCCAAATTCTCCAGTCAGGCTGGCTTCAACACCTGCAAAAGTGTCTGTAAGTCGAGTGAAAACTTACACACTCCTTCACTTCCATAGGCAAGGTCTGGGGGAATCGTCACGAAGCGCCTCTCGTTCACGCACATCCCCACCAAAGCCTGGTCCATCCCTGCGATCAGCTGGCCTTTTCCCACAAAGACATTGAAGGTAGAGTCTCTGTCATAGCTAAAGATCCAGAAGGTAGGGGGAGAGAGATAAAAGCATAGTTATCCCCACAGAGAATGCAGCTTCATGAAGGTCACAGCCAAGGGAAAGACCTACCAAGAGTTCCTGGCCCAGGAAATGCCCTCGCTGGGCATTTGAGGAGTTGGTTTTATATGAATTTGAAGATTACCAACAAATTGAAGTAGAAATGATTGGCATACAAGCCTGACAACACGAGCTTGATCCCCTGAACCCACAGTGGAAGCAAAGAACCCAGTCCTAAAGCTTCCCTCTGATGCCCTAAGCACTGGAGGCGCGCGCAGCAGGGAGGGGATGCACACTAGAACATGCTGACGGGTCAGACAATAAATAACAGATCACGGCTAGGACGTACACCCTTGCTTTTTAACATTAAATTCAGCAACACTTTTACCTTCTAGGAGAGGATGGATACGTGCTTTGAGAGATAATAAAGTTCAAGACAAAGACTTTGTCTATACATATTTTATAAACTGGCAGAGACTCATAGTTTCAAACATTGAATTTAAAAAAATGACTGGACATCTGGGCTTCATAGCTCCTATGGAGTATGAGCTACAAGGGAGGCTGAGGGGAAAGGATCACAAATGCAAGGCCAGTTGGGCAGCCTGGTGAAACTAGCTCAAAATTTAAAGGAAAAGAGGTCTGCGGGTTTACTCAGTGGTGGAGTAGCTGCCTAGCACTGCAAAGCCCTGGGTTTCATCTCCAGTACTGCAGAACAAAGAAAAGGGCTATGGGAAATGAGGGCAAAATAGAGAAAAATAAGCAAAAGAAAACTTGCTGTGGATCTTGGTTTACAACAATTAACAGTGAAGATAACTCAAGGGTAGGAACCTGGCTGCATCTCACTCAGATGTACCATGAAATGGGCTGCGGCCATCTTTTGGCTTCCTACTCACTCACACAAGAACGACAGTCACAGTAAGTGAGGTGTAGGCCCAAGGAGATGGTTCAGCTGGCAAAAGTACCTGCTGCCAAGCCTGACACAACCTGGGTCCCCAGAATTGACATGGTAGATGGAAGGAAAGAACCAATTGCTACCAGACATCCTCTGACTTGTGTGTGTGTGTGCTAGGATAAGCAAGCACACATAGAGAGACACACACAAAGGCACACACACACATACACACACACACACACACTGTAGGAAATAGAGCTACAGTGGAAAATGATATCATTTTCCATTTACTCATATATAGATAATATGGTAAGATCCATTTCTTAAAAATCAAGAAAAAATAGAAAAAAAATTAATAAGTAACAGCATTTAATTCACGAGGCTGTGCCAAGCCTCCTTTTGAAACTCCTGCCTTTTGCTCACTTTCTCCTAATGAACGGTTTAGTCAAGCAGTGGAGACAGCTTCCTCAGACCTGCCCCCCTCACTCCCTCCTCCTAGTCTTACACCCCATTTTCACCGCCTTCCTTTCCTGAAGGTAAAGAACAGAAAGCAGGATTTCACGCAGAGACCACACTAAGGTCAAAGGAGTGCGTGAGGCTTCTACACGTGTCAGCCTTGTACCACCACGCTGGCACGCGTGTCACCGCCTGGAATGCCAGCTCTTGGCTTTTGCTTGAGCCTGGCCATAATCACTGAACCACCTTCAGGGCCGTCTTCAATGTCATGCTAAGGAATCCAAAAGCAAAGCTTCCAAGACTCCCTAGGCAGAGCATATGTGGGAGCAGCGAGAATGCAAAGGCAGGGAGTGGCTGTAGACATGCATTGCTCCTCTGTAGAACGGGAAGAGTTCCCGAGCTTAATGCAATTTTTAAGTGCACACATTCTGTTTTAATTCTAGTTCATTCTCTAAGAAGTTTACGCATCTAGCATTGAATCCTATTTAAAAGTCCGTTAGACTAAAATAAAACATTCAAAGAATCGTTTTGGTGAGAGAAGAATATTGTAGGCACAGCGAGCAGGTCACAAATCATTCCACTGAAAACTACACTGTGTATAAAGGAACTGCAAACTAAACCAAGAGTGGTTCGGGGCTTGGTTTTATTTACAAGTCTTTATTTGGTTTTAAAAGCTTAATTTACTTTGTGAGTGTGAGTTCTTTGCCCGCATGTATGTCTGTGCACCACATGACTGGTCCTACCTCAGATCCCCTAGAACTGGAGTTGTGGATAGCTGTAAGCCACCACAGGGGTCCTGGGATTCAAACCTGGGGCCTTCCAAAGAGCAGCCAATGTTCTTAACCCAGAGCCTTCTCTCCTGAGAACTTCATACATGAGCACTATATCTATTTCTTTCCCGCCCCTTCCCTTCCTCTCACACCCCTCCTGTCCCCTGCTTCCCTTATTTAATTATCATTGTCCTATGTATATACATATTGAAGGAAGGCTGGGGACTGAACCGGATGAGGAAATCAGGTGTGGGACCCTTTAAGAGGGCCTGCTTCTTGCTCCAGAGAAGGAAGTCCACTCAAGTGAGGACTCAAGCCACTCAGGGAGGAGAGGGGGTGCAGAAGGGAGAACACTAAGAAACTTATAAAAAGGGCGACCCAGAATCCCTGAGTGACCGCTCACCTATGGGACCCCTTTAGCCCCCTTGGTGTGAGTTTTTGGTTCTAATAAAGTTGGTACTTTGTCCTTTCTCTCTCTGTGTGCTCACAATTCGTTCTCTGCACCTGCAGTGCCGAGCTCTCTACCTACCACGCTTACGATCCGGGCTCAAGCCAAGTTATCCACATCAGCAGCCTTCTAACTCCCAAGTGTTATTTTCCAGGCATCTGCCAAGTGGTTTCTCCTTTTCGTGATTCAGTCTTCTACCTTTCCCAGAATTCCAATGCTCTGGCTGTCCCAAGGAAGAGAGCCTGCAGATTGCCTAGATGACCAGATAACTGTGCCTCACCCCAATACTCGTGTGTGTGTGTGTACATATATATAATATATATGCGTAATATATGTGCATATATATGGGTAATATATATGCATATATATGCGTGTTTATACGTCTAGCATTTCTTATACAAATGTTTCTTATATAAACATAGGTATCCAATCCGAAGGCTGATCACTTGGGATTGGACATCTATGCAGGAGTTCACCCATGGAAGAAACTGATTCTCTTAGCAGACAATGACCACTTAGAGCTCTTCATCTAGGGGTGAAACCATGTGGGATTTTCCCCATCCACACTGGCATGTCAGCTAATAGTGGCATTATAGATTTGTTCAGGCAACCATACCGTAGTTACTTCATGGGTGTGTTCTCCCTGTCATACCTAAGGGTCATTATTTAATGGCCTCTGACTCTTACAATCCTTCTTCATGCCTTCCCCTGAGCTTTGGAGGGAGGGGGGCTACACTGCAGATGTATCTGTTAGGGTACCCCAGTCACTCATTCTCTGCACTTTGGTCAGCTGTGATTTCTCTAACAGCCTCCATCTGTTGTAGAAAGAAGCTTCTTGGATGAGGCACGAGCGCTACCGTTATCTGCGGCTGTAAGGATAACCATTTAAAATGCAGCTAGATAATGGCGGTAGCAGGCTCTTCTCTCAGGTCTATGACCTCTCCAGTCATGATGTAGCTGACTAGGTTTACAGTACCAAGCATGAATCCCTCCTGCTAACAGGCCATAAGTCCAACCAGACGACTGTTTGTTGGTAATGCCCAAGATAAAAATGTCACTATTGCACTGCTGGAGATAGCTTGCCAGGCTGGCGAGTACTGTTGTAGCCTTTACAGCTGGCCAGAACTACCGACTGCATTCCTCCCTTGAGAGCTTGCACAGTGTCTCCTACTAGGTCAGTTCCAGCTCTATTCCTCCATGCCCTGTGTCTGAAGTATGTGCTATGTGCATCTTCAGCAATAGGGTCTTGCAAATAGGTCCTTCAAATTCTGGAAGGATATCAAGGAAAATGGCAATAAGCCATATTGTTTTTTAGGAATCTCTTGCATTGCTCTGACCTACATCTTGTTGGAGGTTTCCCATCCTGGCACTGGGATTTGTGTTCTAAGCATGTCTCTTGAGGGTAGCATGCACACACATACATACATACACATATGCTAACATACATATATTTTTAACTAAACTTATATAGTAACATGTTGCCCTTTTTCAAACACCTTTAGTATTATTTATCCCTGCTTCTTCACTCTCCCCCTGCACCCACAGTTAAATTCCCTGAGCACATTTTTTCCCATTGCTGCTTTATAGCCCTCCTTTCTAGATGCCTTTTCCTCCTTCTCCATCCTGCCACAGTCCCTTTCTTGTGGGTTCTTCAGATACTTCAGATTGCATACGCGAATCTAAAGCTAGTGTCTATGAAGAAGAGAGAGCGTGTGGTGCTTCTCTTCCCACATCTGGCTGGCCTCACTCAGCACACCTTACTGCACATCTCCAAAAGTAACTACTATTTACAGAGCATTTCTCTTATGCTAGGTCCAGCAGCAAAGCAAGCTCTTCACAAAGAACGTCAACCCTTCGAATCCTTGAATCCTCATAATCTTTACACCATACAGGTAGGGACTCAGACATTCAGTCTCCCTGAGGGTTAAATTTTTTTCCAAGCTCAACATTTAGCCAAGTGGGAAAAAAAACAAAGACATAAGAATCCAGGACGGTCAAACTCTCAGCTCCTGGCTGGCACAGGTCTCTGGAGGCTCCACGGCCTCACAGTACTGTTAATTCCTCTGATGATCAGCCTGGCAGTATTAATTCCATCCTTTGATGGTCACATAGCACTGTGAGCAATGATGCGAAAATGTATCACACACACACCCAGACACATAAGGCTCTAACCATGCAAAACCAATGCTATCTATTGCTTAAAAGGCTGGCCATCTGGAAAAACTGAAGCTGGTCTAGATTTATGCTGATCAGTGCAACTGGCACAAACTCATGTGACGCCTCAAGCCCAGAACTGGTCATGAAAATCATTTCTGCAATGTGAGGATAAGTGCTTACGCAGCCTGTCCCACCGGCCGGCTCGTTCACACCTTTTATAGATGTCCCAATCGGGGAGCGACAGGAAACAGATGGCTCACCCAACCAGGCAGCTCCAGGGGGACTTAATGAAGGTGCTGTGCACAGCTGACATTGTCATCAGCGGTGGAAGACCGGGCGCTCTCTCTGTGCTCATAAATAAAAGAACGGTGCCTGCTTTCCCAGGTCTAGTCAACAAAGTCCTGGAAAAACTGGTGAGAGCAACTCATCAAGAAAGTGAGTAGGGCTGGAGAGATGGCTCAGAGGGTAAGAGCACTGCCTGCTCTTCCAAAGGTCCTGAGTTCAATTCCCAGCAACCACATGGTGGCTCACAACCATCTGTAATGAGGTCTGGTGCCCTCTTCTGGCCTGCAGGCATACACACAGACAGAATATTGTATACATAATAAATAAATAAAATTAAAAAAAAAAGAAAGTGAAGTAGATGGCATGTAAACTGGAAAAGGAAGGTAAGGATTACTGTGCTCACACATAAAACTGTCCGTAGAAAACTCTAGAGAGCTCTCTCTCTCAGTCTTCCCCTCTTCCCCTACCCTCCTCTGAACTATTAACTGACTTCTGCAACTGGGCACAATACAGAAGTCAATAAGCAAAAATGAGTTGTGACCATACCACCAGTAAATAATCACAAGTCAATAAAAAATTCTATCTACAATAGCAAAAGAATAAAATAAAACAAACAAGGGCCCAAAAAAACTATGCACTGGAAAACGGAAAAATACTGCTGAAAGAAATTAAAGAGTACTAGCAAGGTGGTTTATCCCGTAAGGACACTTCTCGCCAAGCCTGAGAACCTGAGTTTGATCCTCAGAATCCACGTGGTATAAGGAGAAAACCAATTCCTGCAGACTGTCCTCTGACCTTCAGACATGCCTGTGTGCTCTGGACACTCACGCACACGCATGCACATAATAAATGTTACAACTTTTGAGCAAAAACAAATTAAAGAGAACAAAAATAAAGACACTCTACCCTGTGTTCGTGGATTAAGAGACATGATCTCATTAAAAAGCATATGCACCATCGAAGAGACCTAGAGAGCCAGGGCAATTCCTATCACATTCCCAGCAGTAGAAAAATATCCTAAAATTCATCTGGAAATGTCTAAAGACTCAAATTAGCCACAATAACCCTAGAAAGAAGAGCAAATACAGTATCCCCTAGTTCCTGACCTTTAACTGTAGAAGACTGCAGTCACGAAAGCAGTGCACCTCAGACTTAAATTACAGAAAGCAACGAAACTGAACAGAGAGCCCAGAAATGAACCGTTTCACACATGATCAAGGGGTCGTTGATAAGACCACGTGGTGATGAAATGCGAGGGCTCCAACAAATGGTGCCAGAAAATCTATCTGGATGTCTACATGCAAAAGAACAAAGTTGGGGCTTTGCCTTATGCCATCAAAGGCAAAGCATGTTAAAGACAAAAACTTGAGATCCAAAGCTACAAAAATCCTAGAAGAAAGCAGGCATGATAGTTCATAGGCATCACAGCAGCAATGGAGAGGTCGAGGCCAGCCTTCATTCTTAAACTCCATCTCCAAAAGCACAGGGGAAAGCCTCCTAGCATTAGATTTTACATCGGCGTCTTGAACAGCAGCAAAAGCACTGGGTGCTGAAGCAACAGCAGACAAGTAGGATTGTGTCGAGCTTAAACAATCCTCACAGCTCAGGAAATAATCAGTAGATTGGGAGGACCTACGGAACAGCAGTGGGTACACACGAACCACCGTGAGGGCTGAATCTGAAACATTGCCCACAGGCTCACAGTGTTTGGACGCTCAGTCCCCAGCCAGTAATGCTACCCGAGAAAGTTAGAGAACCTCTGGGAGATGAGGCACAACAAGTAGACTTAGGCCACTGGAGGTGGCCCTTTGAAGGTCACAGCCTCCTGCGGTTCTGGCCTGTGTTCTCTACCTCCTGCTGGCTGAGATGCAAACAGCAGCATCACAAGCTCCAGCTGTCATAGACCAAGCTGCTCCACACCATGCCTTTCCCGCCATGATGGACCAAACCCTCCAGACTACATGGCAAAGTAATCCTTAAGCTGCTTCTGCCAGGTATTCTGTCACAGTGACAAGAATAATAACTAAGACACCACATATGGGAGTCAGACCTAGAAAATCTAAAGTCTTACAACTCAACAACAACAAATGGACCCAACCGGAAAACAAAAAAACTAAGAAAAACATTTGAATAGACATTTCTTCGAAAAAGAAGAAACACAGATGACCAACAAGCATGTGAAAAGATGTTCAATATTACCAAGCACCAAGGAACTACAAATTGAAACCATAATGTGTTTTCAGAGCACTTACCACCTGCATGCCCTCCTCCGGCGAGTGCAGGTGGTCAGTATACTCCCAAGCTGACAACTCGGGTCTCAAGGGGTAAGTGTCACCCAGTGGACAACCACTGACCTTATTTTCCTAAACTATCAGACTCTGAACAAATAAAAGCATGTTTCGAAACCTGTGCCTTCCATATGGTAGCCACTAGCCACAGGCAGCTACGGAGCACTCAGAACAGGGATGTGCCACCAACCAGGACCTAACCCCACAGCCCAACACAGGTCTCAAGCAGCTTGGGTTCCAGGTTCTGCTGTGATCTACACAGATAGACCCACCCTAGAATGTAAAGACTGTCTCCACTACCCTAGAGAGATCAAGACCCACTGGCCCTTCTCAGTGGCCTAGGTTTGGGGCAGGAGGAAAATTCCATGCACAGCACTGGAAGCCAAACCAGAGTCATAAGCCATTCCCTGCCAAGGGGCTGAACACAGTCAGGGCTTGAAGCCACTGTAGCCCAATCTCTGCTTTCCCAGCAGGCTCCAAAGCAGGAACTTACCTAGGGACTGGGGCAGATACCATCTGGAAGCCTGGCCAAAGGACTTCAAATGCTACCTTCATCGGCAACCTCTCCTGCCTCTTGGACTATGCTGGTACCACTATCTTCTTCCCCTAAACTCTAGCTTTGTCTTCTCTGCAGCTTTCCTTAAAAACTGCCACATCCACTCCCTCCACTGCTGTCTCCCTCCTCAGTCCTGAATCCTAGGTTGACCTCAGCAGGCTCTGCAGCCGACAAACCAGGCTTGAATCCCAGATCTGACTTCAAGTCAGTCAGTGCACTTCTCCAGGCCTCCCTAGTTTCCTCATCTATAAACAGAATTTAGGGGCCTGGAGATATGGTTTACCATTAAGGATGCTTGCTGCTCTCCTAGGAGACCAGGGTTGGGCTCCCAGCACCCACATTGGGCAGCTCACAGCTACCTATAATTCCTGTCCCACAAGATCCAGCACCCACTTCTAGCCTCTGTGAGCACCCACACATACACACCCATGCAGACAGACACACAGAGATACATATTTTAAACAATAAATTTAATAATTAAAAACAATGATAGTAATTGTTACCCCAGGTCAGGCAGGGAGGCCACTAAAAAACACAGAAAATAACCGGCACAGATGACCACGTGGGGAAACTCAAACCTTGTGCACTGTGGGTGGGAAGGTAAAATGGTGCAACTACTACAAAAAAAGGAATTCCACGGGAAAAGGAATTCCATCAAAAATTTAACTCAGAAGTAAAAGAAGACCCAGGAATCCTATTTATCCAACGGAATTAAAAACAGAGACTTGCAGAGAATGTTTGCGCAAACATCCTCTCTACAACATGACCCACAACAGCCAAAAAAATGCAAGCAAACTAAACGTCCAACAGTTGGAAAATGGGGGGAAAAGAAAACAAAGTGAAGGAAATAAATGAAGAAAGCCCTATGATATGCTGTGTATCGCTAATGTATCTTGAGGGTGATTCGTTAAGTGAAATAAACGAGTCAAGAAAGATTAAATACTGCAGGTATGGTTCCACAAAGTACACGAGCCAGATATGAGCACAGTGACTTTATAATCCCAGTGTCTGATCAGCTAAGGCAGGGAGACACCATGTTTGAAGCCAGCCTGGGCTGTATAGGGAACCCCAGAGCTGCTTGAGCTATGGTGTGAAACTCTGTCTCAAAAATAAAACAAAAAAAAAAAAATTAAAGTCATAGAAACAAAAGTAAAATGTGGTTACCAGGAAAGGGAGGCACAGTGAAAATGGGGAGGGATTGTCAGTGCTTCTAAAGTTAAGAGTTTTTAAGAAAAAAAAATAATAATAATCAGTCCTAGAGAGCCACTACATATCAACATGCATGCAATTCACACTGCTACTCTACACTTTTACACGGTTACAATGGTCAACTTTATTGACTTATTAGCAAGGGGCTATGTGCACGGGTATGGACGGATGCAGAGCTGCACGGTGGACAGGGCAGCAGCCCAAGGCTGAGAAGGCAGTGCTTTTATTTTATTATATTGTGCCAGGGGGGACCCAGGGAGGTTTCATAGCCAAGTGATACATAACTAGGGCTCAGACCTTTGGTTTAGAGACACAAACTTTGGTAACCCTACAGGTAGGGCCTAAAGATTACCACCTCACTTCTTCTGAGGGCCCCTCCTTCTGTCTTATGGCTGAAACCAACTAAAGCTAGAGGGCAGGTGGGTCATAAATGTACAGGCCGAACAGCGGAGCCTTGCAGAACCAATCACCAGTGAAGCTGCTGAGAAATGGGCCTAGAAAGGCCAGGAAAACAGCACATCTAACACCCTGCCTTCCTCTCCAGTGGCTTCCTGGTCCTGCTCATTCACTGACAGTTGCTGTCCTGGCCCTGGACACTTCTACCTGCCTCCAGAGGGTAACAGGATCTGTAGTACCTCCCAGTGACAGTCTACAAGATATCTAGTTAGGACAAGATCTGTGCAAGCCCAAGTCAAACCAAACCCCAGCATGGAGAGTAAGGAAGCTTTGCCTCCAGCTGAGGGGCTACTTGCAATCCTGAGCTGCAGGAGGAGAGGGGTCAGTTTCTTCTAAGAGTATAGCCCCTGGTATAGCTACCATCCCCACTGGAAGAGCACATATCCAAGAACCTGTGGTCATCACAAATTTGTCTTGATGGAGAAAAAGAAAAAAGACACAAAGCTGTGAGGGGAGAGGAGAGGGGCAGATCTGGGAAGGGTTGTGAGGATGAATATGATCAAAAATTGTTCTATAGTTTTAAAAACACTGTTAAGTATTTTTAGGCAAGATTTAGATTTCTGTCCTTTGTAAGACCCAGAATTTTGACACTTAGAAAAGAGAAGCATATGAAGATGCTGAGTTATACTTCACAAGACATCATACATAAAAATAATTTTAGGTGCTATAGGTAAAGTTTCATGGAACTCTTTCCCATTTATACAAAAAAAAAATCAAATGGTTCTAGAAAGTTATCTCTGGCTCCAGGAGATTTGAGGTGTTTTCTATGAATGACCGATACTGCAAATGAAGTTATCATTTAAGAAAGTTGGGGGGGGGGGGAATCTAGCTAGGGTTGGGGATGTAATTCAGCAGTTGAGTACTTGTGCAGCACACACAAAGCCCTGGTCTCCATCCCTTGACGGCTCACTTCTGTATCCTAGCACTCAGGCAGGGGAAGCCGAGGATCAGAAGTCAAGGTCAGCAAGTTCGAGACCCTGTCTCAAAAAAGAAAATCGGAAAAACAACAAAAACCGGTGGCTCCAGCCATGACACTATGGCTGGAGATAAGTAAAATCCATCATACTCAACTCAGGAAGCTGTCTACACAGAAGCACACATTACTTCGCAACATATCACTTACATAAATAAGGACTTGGTGGCTCTATTCTTATAGCGTAAATAACAGGCTGTGCCTCTGAATATAGGCTTCCTACAGCAAGAAAGAACAGATGAAGGAACAAATGGCAAGCTGGGTGGGCTGGTGCGTGCCTGTAATCCAAGCACTGCAAACACTGAGGTGGGCAGATTGAAGCCAGACTGGACCATAAGCAAGACCCTACCTCCAAAAAAAAAAAAAAAAAAAAAAAAAAAAAAAGTCAATAAAAAAAAGGAGAGAGGAAGGAGAGATGGCTCCATGGTTAAGAGGTCATACTGCTGTTGCAGAGGACCCATGGGTGGCTCACAACTAGTTCCAGGGGATCTGATACCTGGCCTCTCCCGGTACTTACAAGTTCATGCCCATACCCAAGCAAATACGTGTCATCTAAAATGAAACAAATAAATCTTCTTTAAGAAAAAAAAAAAAGAACAAATAGTAAAATGAATCCATAAAGCCTCCTATGCCTTCCCCTCCAAAAAAATTAAAGGAACAGTAAAAATGGACAAAATAGGCCAGGAAAGGCAATAAAACTTTGGAAAATTGAAAGCAAATAGAAGAACTGAGTGGATATAAATGAAAAGACACAGACCTAAGAGTGTGTAACACAAGATATGGCCAAAGGTCCATCCGGGGGGTCTTCTAGATCCTGGAAAGGCTAGCACAGGGCAGTAGGAAGAGAAGGCTAGTGCAAGGCAGTCTACAGTGCAACAAGGGACCACACCTGCCCAGGAGTCCCTTCTCAATTCTTAGCAGCTGGGCAATTAGAATTTTCACTTCTAAAAATTGTTGTAGGAGGAGGCCACTAGTTTCTTCCCAGCCGCTTAGCCCCGAAATAATCACACAGAAACGTATTAATTAAATCACTGCTTGTCCCATTAGCTCTAACTTCTTATTGGCTAACTCTTAAATCTTAATTTAACCCATTTCTAGTAATCTGTGTATCACCACATGGCTATGGCTTACTGGCAAGATTCCAACCTGCGCCTGTCTTTGGCAGGGCTACATGGCTTCTCTCTGACTCCGCCCTTCTTTCTCCCAGCATTGAGTTTAGTTTTCCCTGTCTACCTCTATTCTTTTGCCCTATCAGGCCAAGCCAGTTTTCTTTATTAATTAACCAATCATATTCACAGCACACAAAGGGGAATCCCACATCATAAAATTTCCTAATAATTCCTGCATATTTGTGACTACTTGTTGTACTTGGAATTGAATCCATGGGCTCACATACTTTTAATTTTTTTAAGGGTGTGAATGTTTTGCCATTATGTATAGGTGTGTACCACCTGTATGTCTGGTGCCTATGAATGCCAGAAGAGGACATCAGATCCCCTGGAACTGGGATTACAAAGGGTTGTGAGGCACCATGTGGGTTCCAGAAAAAGAACCCCAGTCCTCTGGAAGAGCATCAGTGCTCTTAACCATTGAGCCATTTCTTCAGCCCCACAGCCTCACACTTTTGCCACTGAGCTATACCCGCAGCCCTACATTATTTTCCGTATTCGTTTTTTGATGGGGTTGGAAAGAAGAAGGCTCAATCATTAAGAAAATTTGCTATGCTTGCAGAGCAGAGGACTCGGGTTTGGTTCCCACCACCCACATGATGGCTCACAACTACCTTGTAACTCTAGATCCAAGGAACCCAACATCCTCTGCTGACCTCCATAGGCTCCAACATGGTGTATAAACAAACATTCAGGCACATGCACATAAAAATCAAAAATAAATATATTTTAAAACTAAAATTAAATGGTACATGCTTATACTATTCTTCGCTGAAATTGCTCTTATCTCAGATCCAGAGACAAAAAAAAAAAAACATTTCAGAGGAAGCAGATAATTTTTCCCTTAGTTCTGTTACACACATCAGCTAGGAGGAAAAAAGTCAGCTTGCTTTAAGTTCTAATTTAAGATTCCACTTGGACAATTTAAAACTGAAGATAATGTTTTCAAACACTACAAAGACTACCAGGGCTAGTATGGCGGCCACAGCTGCTCCAATGGCTGAGGCAGATCTTCTGAACCCATGAATCTGAGCCAATCCTGGGCAAAACTAGGAGAGCCTGTCTCAAAAATAAACAGTTCAAGCATGGTGGCAAACACTCCAAAACCCCGTACTGAAGAGACTGAGGCAGGAAGACATCAAGCTTGAGCCCATCTGGGTGACACAGGTGCCTCCCTATCTCAAAACAACACACACACAAAGAATACCCAAGACTGGCATGTGGAAAAAGGAGCCCTGGGTATAGAAGCCACCTGGGGGCACCCCCAAGGTAGTTCAATTTCCCCCATGCCAACTCAAGATGGCTGGCTGCCTCACCTAGGATCTGCTTCACAGGACAACTGTGGTCCTGACATCTCAGCCCTTGGTGAAGGGTACTAAAACTCTCCTCCTTGCAAGGTGACTGGCTTCCTTCCCTGGTGATATTCCTCCACTAAGGAAGGATCCAGCTGACGACTCAAAAAGGACAGGCGAGGTCTGACTTTCCTATCTCCCACTGCCACACACTCCCAAAGGTGGCTGGGCTTCCCAGATGCTAAGATTATTTCTCTCAAAGCAGCCACGTCTACCAGCAGCTGATGGGAGCTGGCAGGATAAAAGCACCAGTAAATGATCTGGCAAGCTACCTGTCTGCTGCCCAGATGGAAAAGTGAAAGGAGGTTGTGACGAAGGAAGAGAAGGGCGAAAAGAGAGAGTGAGCAGGCGGGGGCTGGGATGATCTCCAGCACATTAAACTATTAAAAGAAAATATTTCAAAGCAAAGTCAAGCTGTCATGTTCCTATTACAGAGTATCGCTCTTGGCAACTGCACAGATTAAAATGTTAGGTTCCTATAGGTAATTCTTAACAAGGGCACAGTCAGAAAAACACACCCAAATCAAACTATTCTTATGAATGTATAGTATGGATAGTAACTTGCAATGCCCCACAGGGAGAATCAAAAGTTCCCAGGGTGCCTTGTCGACCTGCCAATAGCCTCCAGGGACCCTAAGTCAGAAGGAATCTTGGGGCACACACGTCACCAGCAGCACTCTAGATCCCTGCTCTTGCCACAGTACGTTCACACGCTAAATACTGCCAGCCTGTGAGTATGCCCGCATTAGCTACATACATCTCTCTCTCCCGGCCCATCCCAACACTACCCCGACACTACCCTGATACCACCCAGCCCAGGGGCTCTTCTCTAACAGCCAGGTCTACTAAAGGGATGAGCCTGGGTCCCAACTTCAACAGACTGGTAACTAAATGCCTATACAGCACACAGCTCACCCAGACGGAACCAGCCAAATTCTCTCCCAGAGTCTGGTTAGTCAAGTGTATAGTGTGGAAAGCTGGCTCTCCTCTGAGGAAACCTCCTATGCAGCCCCTTGGGGATCTGGAGAAAGTTATCTCAAATCACAATTCTGGAAGTTCTCACAGCACCAAAGATTCTTCCAGCAATTCCTTCTGCTCTCTGCTCTAGTCAGCTGGAAGAGGTTTGAGTACTTTTCTCAACCATAACAAGGGCATGGCTTTTGTCTGCTTTCATTCTGTTATATTCCAACATTGTTACAATCCATTCGTTGTTATATCCCAACATTGAAAACTTAATTGAATAATTATGCTAAATAAATCTGCAACAAGGCTAAGAACTAGGGTTCTCTCCTCATACTCTTTCCACTGAAGACCTTCTGGATACTCTACACAAAGACCTCTACTAGTTGTCAGGGCTTCATGGAACGGCTCCTCCACACCTGACCAGCTCTGGGTCTTCTGCCTCCTTCCAACTATCATTGATTTTTATTTTCTTTCTTCTTCTCTTTTCTTTTCTTTTTCTGTTCCTTGGACATGCACTGTGCATGCCCAGGTATTGCACGCACCCCTTTCTCTTCTAAAGACATTCCCTACAAGAAAGAAATAAAATCCCAACAATGCCTATCTCAAGCATCAGGTCTTCCCCCAAAGTCTTCCCCAGCAGACAGAAATCTCCTTCTCATTGAAACCAGCAGAGGCACGGATGTCTGCCACTCACAAGGCACTCTGACATACATGAGGCATAGAGAGTCTGCCACGGAGTCCAGAAATCAGTTATCAGGATGCCCAATGTCATCACGCCTTTCTGAGCCTAATGCTTCATCCCCCACCTCAAAACCTCCCACTGTTCTGTCTCTACCGCTCTTACCAGCGTCTATTTTGCTGTGTAACTTAGAGTATGTGCCCCTTCCACTACAAATGTGAGCTTCACCAGGCTGGGATTCTGTTTTATCCACTGCTACATCTCCAGCCCCTGAAAGAGTAGGCTCTCAATAAGTATTTCTTTAATGAACCAATGTATGGGTGAATGAATAACAATGTGCCAAAATGAGATCCATCAAATCTACGGTTCTCTTACAGCAAAGGTTCTCAAAGTCCGATCTTCAAGACAGCTAGATCAGTAGGGAACTTGTCACAAATGCAAATTCTTCTTGGACCCAAACCCCAGAGCTAGCAAATCAGAAACTGTAATGACCTCTCCTGGTGATTCTGATGTATTTAGCTTGAAAGTTAGAGCAGCTAGCTTGACCTACCCACTGAAGACTCGGTGGGCACATGGTACCATCAGTCAAGCACCTTGTAGGTTTCCAGATAGCCCCGAATGCTGTGAATGAACCAGTGAGGCACTTTTTGCCAGGACAATGGAAATAGAAGCATATTCAACTTTGGCCCCCAAAGGAAATGAGAGAGGCCCAGACATGTTGTTCCCCCATACTCTCATGCCTAGGAATGCAATGGAAATCCTGAGATGAAACTTCCCACAGGGCAGGGAACCCTGATTGCTCTTTAGGCTGACGAGGGAGGGGGACTTGATTGGGGGAGGGGGAGGGAAAGGGGAGGCGGTGGTGAAGAGACAGAAATCTCAAAGAAAGAAAGAAAGGAAGAAAGAAAGAAAGGAAGGAAGGAAGGAAGGAAGGAAGGAAGGAAGGAAGGAAGAAAGAAAGAAAGAAAGAAAGAAAGAAAGAAAGAAAGAAAGAAAGAAAGAAAGAAAGAAACTGGGAAGGCTGAGCAGCAGCTCCGCAGCACCAGCATGAGGGCTGCCATCTGCCTGCACCTGCATCAGTGGACACAGGAGCACATTCATGAGCTCTCAGAGTTAATCAAAGCCACATCCAAAGTAGCAGCCAAGGGTTGCAGGGTCATCTTAGTGACCGAATGACCACACACAGAAAAGGAAAACTGAGGCACAGAAAAAGAGAGAGAGAAAAAACTCGTGGCACAAGAAGCTCTTGGCAGTGTAAGACTCTACTCAGAATGCAAGTCATCATTTTCTTTTCTTCTTCTAACAGTTACTTATGGGGAGCATGAGTCATCAGGTGTGGCAGCAAGGCCTCTACCCACTGAGCCATCTCATCAGGCCAACAACTGCCACTTTCTTCTGGCAAAACCCCCAAGGCAGCCAAAATCCAAACTCCTAGATTTCTCCTCTCTGCGCACACTTTGTCCACGACTACCAAAGTTACGGGCTAGAGAGATGGCTCGGTGGAAAACTTTAAGCAGACATGGGTCTGGTTCCCAGCACTCAGCATTAGGAAGCTCACAATTGCCTAACTCCAGCTCTGCAGGATCCAAAACCTCTGACCCCTGAGGGCACTTGCATACGCCCATATCCATACAGAGACACAGAATTCAAAATAATAAAAAAATCTTTCCTTTAAAAAAAAAAAAGATTATCAAACTCATATCCTAACAATCCACAAATTCCAAAGAAATAGCACCCTCAGCGGGAAAACGAAACAGCTCCTGGGCGCCTTGTCCCTCCCATTCAGTCTTCCATCAGCAACAGCTTGTGAACAATAAATCATGCCTGAGCTCCAGGACTCAAAGTCTTTATGGACTTTGTACTGTCCGTAGATACAGTCCACATCCAGAAAGCAAGATCCCATCAAAGCTGGTCAGCTCCTGGCTATTACACTGTTTCATATAAATATGCATAATTCTATGTCAATGAAAAGTGTTAAAAGTCTTAACTTTTTTAAAAAATCCTCACCTCTAGCTTCCTCTTACTTTTCCTCTTGTCACCTCCCCACTCTTCCTTCAACTCTTCCTCAGACCTCACTTCTGCAATACCATGTACCCAGCGCCATACCCTACCACCAGCGATATCTCCTTCCCAGCACCAAACCCTCCTCCTCAGCTCCTCCTTTATACATTTTAGTCTTCCTTAGGCCTTCCCCCTGCAGTCTAGGAGCTCCATCCTGACCACACACCCCTTGCACACACACAACATATAGCCAAGCCTTCTGTATGAGCCCATTGCTTCTCTCTTTTCTCCCAGCATACTTACGGGCTGACTACGGAATGTAGATTATGATCATAAACTGCCTGCATTAACATCCCTACAGGACCACCTAATTCTTAGGCATTGAGAGCAAGTCATCTGGACATTCTGAGCCTCAGTTTCTTCATCTGTAATGAGATACCTTCCTCACTGTCTTGTGAGAGTAGAAGGATTCTTCTGAAATAAAAATAATTAAACTGTGTGAAGGCAGAGGGTAAACCTAGGTGTGGCCTTCTGTGAGAGAGTGCAGGCTCTGCTATTCTTACCATGCCTACCTCACCATTTTGCAGTTACTTGATTATGCTAAATGACAGCATCAGAGAGAAACATAAGAGACTAGACTTCTTGAGGGCAGGCAGGGCATAAATGCTATGGCAGTCCCGAGGTGCTCTTTCCACTGTCCTACACTGCCTCACCGTGGCAGCATCCCCAAAGAGGAGAACCTGTTCTAAGGGGAATTATCAATTACCTTCAGTTCAATTAAAAAAAAAAAAAAAACTCATTCCCTATTATATAATGAGGAACAAATCAAAGAAGATACACAAATACCAATGAGCACATAGAGAGATGCTCAACATCTCTAGGGAAATGAGGATCAAAACCTTGATGATGGGTCAGCGATACGGCTCAGCCAGGAACAGAGACTGCCAGCAAGCCCAGCCCAGCAGCCTGAGTTCAACTTCTGCATCCCCAGGATGCGCACAGTGGAAGAAGAGAGTCAACACCGGCAAGCTGTCCAGAATAGTAGCTTCCGGAGAGCTCAAATGGGAGGGAGGAGATGGGAGGTGGGATATGCCCAGCATTTTTCTGGAGTGATGGAAACCCTCGAGAATTACAGAGTTGTGGTATTTATACAACACTCTATGACCATATTGAAACCCACCAACTTGTATAATCTATTTTTTTCAGAGTATTTTTTTTACACATTACTCATCTATGTGGGGTATGCCATGACATGCTTGTGGAGGTCAGAGGGCAACTTGTGGGAGTCATTTCTCTCCTTCCACTATGGGAGTCCCAGGGATTGAATTTAGGTCATAAAACTTAGCCGCAAGGACCTTAACCATTGAGCCATCTCACTAGCCCTCTACATTCTAGAATTGCATGGCAGGAGAATACTTCGATAAAGCTGGTTGATATGAAAGCCACTACGGAAACAACTGTATGGATAGGGTCTGGGGATATAACTCAGGAACAGAGAGCTTGCCTAGAATATACAAAGTCCTGTGTTCAATCTCCTTGTGTGTGCCCTAAAATAATTAACAGTAAAGATGACCATATCTAAGCACTTGCACTGTGCCACATACCAAGAAGCTAAACTGCGTTTATATTCTCAGTGTCTGCAATATCAAAGAAGATGGGGGTGGCTGCTTGTATTTCTTATAAGCCCACTCAGGCACACAGAAGAGGCTCAACTGTTACCTGCCTACTGGACTGGCTCACCATGAGGGCACAGGCCAAGGTTAGTAACAGCAGCCTGGGAGAGGAGCGAGGCTAAAGTGAGCCCTTCAGCCTTGAAGACAGGTTATGCGGACCAGACCACTGGGCTGCTCCAGGCCGTCTCTCCCGCAGTTTTTGTGAAGCCGGAAGGGGAAGGCACAGGACGTTACACACAGGCACTGCTTTTGAATTTCCATAGCCTGAGTCCACTGTTTGAGCAGGCTTACCTCGTCGGTGAAGACAAGGTTCTTCTGGGAACTCCCAGAATATTTAAATGAGCTCATGCATATGCATATATACAAACAGACCGGTGCCCAGCACCTGGGTTGCACAGAGGCTGCAATTATCAACCGCCGCCCCCTCCTTCTAGTCCTCAAGGGATGAAATTCAGGGCCAATCGGGAAGGACCGTCAGGAAGGCAGCGGGCGGGCATCACCCACTCTTGGAATTGTCCTTAAGTGGCCATTTTACAAGACTGTGTAAAAGCGAGTGCGGCTGAACCGGGCAGAAAGGGAGAGAGGGATGGTCCCGACCCCAACCTCAAAGTCCCACCTTCCGCTGCAGTCGCGTGCTTGAGGATCAGCCCACCTCCAGGGGCTGGAGGAGGGCGGCGGAGGGAGATGGCTGGTGGAGGTCCCTGGGGAGTGAGGGGGCACGGGGTACCTGGAGTCGAACTTCTGGCCGTCGAGGAACGTTCCCACGTAATGGTAGCGCACGAAGTCGCCGCTGCGCACCGTGCGCGGACACTCGTCCGGCACGAAACGCCGCTCGATCTGAAGCTCGGAGCTCACACCCAGGCCCGCCACGGGTGCCGCCTGCCCGGTCACCCAGAGTAGCAGCAAGAGCAGCGACCGGGGTCGCCAGCCCCGGGCCCCGAACGCCATCGCACGGCCTGGACTGGAGGGGCAAGGAGCAAGGCTGGGCGCGCCGCAGCGTTGCAAACGTGGAAAGGGCTCCCAGCTAGCCCCGGGCCGCAGCGCCCGCCCCCCCCCCCCCGCAGCTCCGCCCCCTGCCGGGCCGAGGGGAGGAGCCGAGCTCCCGGGACTTCCTCGCCTTCCCCGCGTCCAGAAGCCCGGGGAAGACCACAACCACTGCCAGGCCCAGCGCCTGATCCCTGCAAGTCCCAAGAGACGATTTGGAAAGTCCTACGTGGCAGCGGATCCAGTTTCCCCTTTGCTGATCTGGGATAGGAAGGAAACTTGAGTCTTTTTGAAAACTTAGTTACTGGAGTATACCCAGTAAACAGGCTGGGACCATCCCTCGGGATGTCTTTGAGTTGCTGTGAACTAATGTGGTCCGTGGACAGCGTGTGTAGGCTCCCGTTAGCTCCTCAGTAATTAAATGCATCTTCGATTTATTAAAACTTTGGAATATTAGAAATCAATAGGGCTTTCGTAACTCGTTTTGAATGTTATCAAATAATCCAAGTCTCAAAACCTAGTAAAGACATCAACAAAAGAGGAAAAATAAATAAGGGGAACCAATCCCAAATAAACCCTTCCCTCCCAAAAAAGAAAAAAAAAAAAAAAAAGCAAACCTGAGTGAGCTGAGTTTCAGATACATCTGCAAACTGGAGAGAAAATAGGATACTTACGGAAAGTATAGAGCTAATTATTAAGAGTCCAGCGACCTAAGAAACCACATGTGCCCCCCCCCCAAAAAAAATAGGTGTTAGATTTTCTAGTGTTTAAAAAAAAAATCGGTGTGTCCTAAATTAAGTTAGAGGCGAAAGGATAGAGGAAAAAAGAAATCCACACTAAGGTCCATGCTAAATCAACTAAGGAAAAGAAATGCTCCGCATTCCTTCCCTGGACCCTGAAGACACGACCCCATCGAATTCAGCTTTTATAGTCAAGCAACCCGAGAATCAACCAAAACCTTTCTTTACTCCGGGCTACTTGAGATTCTGAGAAGGCCTTTCTTACCTAGGGTCCATTACCAAGCATTTATAAAACAAGAGTTCAATCCCCAGCAAGCATGTATATTCACAACCATCCGATTTTCAACAAAGACAGCAAGAACACACATTGGATGAAGGACCATTTCTTCTGTGAATGGTGCCGGGGAACTGAATATTCTTGCGTGCAGAATGAACTAGAAACCTATCTCTTGCTGTACACAAAGGTCAATTCAAAATGGGTCAAAGACTTAAATGTAAGCCATGAAACTACTGGGAGAAAGCATGGGGACAAGGGGCTGGAGAAAAGGCTCAATAGTTAAGAGCACCGGCTGCTTGCTCTTGCAGAGGAGCTGGGTTCAATGACCAGCACCCACTTGGCTACTCACAGCTCTCTGTGACTCCAGTTCCAGGGGATTCAAGGCTCTCTTCTGGTCTCTTTGGACACTGTAGTTTTGGTACAGAGACATAGATGCAGGCAAAACACACATTTGGACACATAAATTAAATATTTTAGCTGGCATTAAAAAGATAAAACAAGCAAAGGAAACAATTAACAAAGGACACAGCCTCCAGATGGGAGGACCCATTTGCCTCCTATTCATCTGGCAAAGGATTCACTTCTAAAATAGAAGAATTAAAAAAAATAAAATGGTCAAGGGAGAACTCATCAGTGACAGTCAATCTGCTTTACATGTGTGCAAGGCCCTGGATTCAAACCCCAGCACCACAATAAATGAGGGAATGAGTGCTTATTTTTCAAGAGGATAAATGAACATGTATATGTGTGTATTCAAGTTTTTTAATATTCTGTTGAATATTTAAAACAATGCTAATCAAAGAAATGCAAATCGAATCCATAAGGAGGGGCTGGAGAAATGGTTCGGTAGTTAAAAGTACTTGCTGCTCATCCAGAGAACTCTGGTTCGATTTCCAGCACCTCTATCGTAGCTCACAACAGTCTGTAACTTCAGTTCCAGAAGATCTGACACCCTCTTCTGGTCTCTGAAGGCGCCATGCACACATAGGGTGCACAGACATACATGCAGACAAAACACCCATACACATAAAATTTCTAAAAATATGTAATGAGGTATGACTTCAACTCAGTTAGAATGGCTGTCACCAGACAAAAGCATGCTGTGAGGTGTGGGAACAGAAGCGTCTCACATTCTTTTTGTTTTGGTTTGGTTGGTTTTGTCTGGTTTTTCAAGACAGAGTTTCTCTGTGTACCCCTGGCTGTCCTGGAATTCACTTCACAGACCAGGCTGGCCTTGAACTCACCAAGATCCACCTGCCTCTGCCTCCAAGTGCTGGATTAAAGGCGTGTGCCACCACTGCCCGGCCTCCATCTCACAATGAAAGTGTAAATTAGTATTGCTGTTTTGGAAAATCGGAGGTTACTGAAAATCTAGAAGTGGTGGAGCTATCTGAGGTGGTGTGGGAAGCACTGTTCATAATCAAGTTCCTGAGAAGCCTCAGGCAGTAAGAATAAAGTTCAAGACCTGCTTGGGTTACAGAATTCAAGTCTGGCCTAAGCCACTTAGCAGGATGCTGTCTCATGTCAAAAAGTAAGAAGGAGCATTGGGCTATGGCTCAATGGCAGAGCATTTAGTACAATCTCCAGTACTACAGGAAGGAGGATAAATATACTATGATCCAGACATTCCACACTGAGTATATAAACAAAATAATTGAAATCCCAATTTTAATGAGATGCTTGCACTAGCATGTTTATTGCAACATGCTTGAAAAGAATGAAATGACGTCATTTGAAGAAACATGAATGGATACAGCGAGCATTACATTAGGAAAGCTAATCAGACAGAGAAGGACACATACCACATGCTCCTGAATGTAGAAACTAAACGGCTCATCTCAAAGTCGGAAATATGGAGTGTGCATGTGTGTGTGTGTGTGTGTGTGTGTGTGTGTGTGTTAGAGCATGCCTAACCTGTCAAAGACCTTCGGTCCAAGACCCAGCAGAAAGAAAGGGGAAAGGAGAAGAAAAAGAAGGAGGAAGAGGAGGAGGAGAGGAAAGGGAGGTCATCAGAACCTGGAAAAAAGAGGATGTTAATAGGCCAGGAATGGTTGGAAGGACACGTAATAAATTCAGAGATTTTATAACAGAGATTTTAAAACTTTTTCTACACAGGATCCCTTTTACTCTAATACATAAAATAAGTATATAAATCAAACCTTTGCTGATGTTAAAACACAAAGAATTTTATTTTAAAACAACTCTTTAATGTATATTTTTACCATTTATTAGAAATGAAACCAAGTTTATAAAACAATGAGATGTATATAGTTGCTTATTTTTACACGAAGAATTAATCCTGACTGAATAGTTGATACTGCAGGACACAAAGCAACAACAACACTTTTCAGAGCTAAACTGACATTTTGATGTCTTCAATGCTACGAACACCCTTTGGATAAACACCTGCATTCTATAATATAGTAGAAACCTGCCTAGGGTCATTTTGGAAATTCTGATCTAATCATAAACCAAAATTCATTGAATAAATTTTTATATCAAGCTCAAAAATTATCAATAGCAATATATTGTTTTGTTGTTTTATTTTGTTTTATGACATGGGGTTTCCTGATCTTCCTGCCTCCATCTTCCCAGTGCTGAGATTACAGACAAGTAGCACCATGCTTGACTCAAAAGGCATTTCTTAAAATCAAGCATTCTTTTTTAATTCTCTGACAATTTTACTATATGTTTATAATGGGCTTTGATTGGAGTATATGTGCACTCCACTGAATTTAATTAGGGTTGCTTCTGTGAGCATGGGCAACCTACCAACGGCTCTACCACTGACAATATGATTCCCCCTTCTCCAGTATACTGAGAACCTAGTAGAGTCATTGTAGCTAGGATAAACATTGGAACAAAAGAGTTGTTTTTCATTATATCTAGAGTAGAAATTAAAATGAGATAGTTGTTTTTAGAAGTATTTAGACCTTGAAGAAATCATTGTAGAAATCAGTGATTGTTTTCTGATTTATGGAGTGGTTTTTCTGAAGGAGTTTTCCATCCTTCGGATGACTTTGGTCACAAGACAACCAATCCTTGAGCATCTTACATTCCTGGGCACTGCAAAGAGTGCACCATAAGTTCTGAAGTTGTAGGAAAAACATACGGATGAGATCAAAAGCTTGGTTTGAGGAATTAGTTTAACCCATAATAAACAACCTTTGTGTAACAATCAATCAATGCTTCTGCGTGACTGTTCGAGGTTCAGTTGCTAGAAACTGTTTCCCCTGCTGCCACAGAGCCTGAATCACACTCCGGAGTGAACATCTTTCTCTGTCCCGTGGAATACAGAACACTGTTACTCCAGCAACCGTTAACTGCCTGTAGCTCCTTGAAGAAGTGGTAGAGCCTTAGGAGCCACTCCCTGACCCATGATAGATTGCTGATGACTCAGACTTGCTCAGCTAACACAGCTGCTGTAAGCTCAAGAGTGCAAGAGCCACAGAATCAAACATTATTACACATACTATTCAAAGACATACTAATTAATTATTACATGCTGAGAAAGTTTTTGTTTTCTATAACTAAACCGTTATGTTTCTGTAAGAGTAAAAACCTTCATGTAGTTAAAAACACTGAAATTCATGTCAGACCATGATCTCTAGTCTGTTTCCTAAAGTATTTGTTTGCTGTTGCAAGGCAAAGAGCACACAGTGCAGGTTCTGAACCTCAGCTACACTGGCGTTAAGTGGGAAACACAGATGCTTCCAGGAAGACCTCAGGTTCACTATGTGTTGGATTTTAAGTTTATTTCTTGTTGTTCATATTCACAAAACATATAGTGTTACCAAATTTTACAAGGGCCCTGTGCTGGCTAGTTTATTCAACTTGGCATAGGCTACGGTCATCTGAGAACAGGGAGAGTCAACTGAGAAGATGCCTCTGTAAGATCAAGACATTTTCTTAATTAGTGATTGATGAGGGAAGGTCCAGCCTATTGTGGGTGGTGCCATCCCCAGGGCTGATGGTTCTGGGTTCTAAAAGAAAGCAGGCTGAGCAAGCCATAAGGAACAAGCAAGTAAGCAGCACCCCTCTATGGCCTCTGTATCAGCTATTGTCTCCAGGTTCCTGCTCTGACTTCCTTCAATAATGAACAATGAAGTGGAAACATGAGCAAAATAAAACTTTCCTCCTAGTCTTAGCTAGGGTTCCTATTGCTATGATGAAACTCCATGACCAAAAGCAACTTGGGGAGGAAAGGGTTTATTTAGATTACACTTCCACATTATAGTATATCATCAAAGGAAGTTAGGACAAGAACTCAAACAGGAAAAAACAAAACCCTGGAGGCAGGAGTTGATTCAGAGATTGTGGGACTCTGCTTATTGACTTGCTCCCCATGGCATGCTCAGCCTACTTTTATATAGAATCCAGGACCAACTGCCCAGGGGTGGCCTCACCCACTGGGCTGGGCCCTCCCCCATTAATCACTAATTAAGAAAAAGGCTGACAGGCCTGCCTATGGCCTGATCGTCTATAGGCAGTTTTTCAATTGAGATTCCCTCTTCTCATTTTTTTTTTTATGAGAAATCACCTTCTCATTGAAACCGGCATGAATGTCTGCCACTCACAGAGCACTCTGACTTATATGAGGCACAAAGAATCTGCCACAGACTCCAGAAATCAATTATTTTCAGGATGCCCAATGTCATCACACCCTTCTGGGCCTAGCTAGCACTTCATCCCCTACCTCAAAACTTCCCATTGCTCTTTCTGTCTCTACAACTCTCACCACCATCTATTTTGCTGTGTAATTTAGAGTATGTGTCCTTCCACTAGAAATGTAAGCTTTGTAAGGTCGGGATTCTCTATGACTATAGCATGTGTCAAGCTAGCATAAAACCATACAGGACAATGGACCCCTTTTCAGCATGACACACAAGCATCACTGTTAAGCCACAACCTTTTTTTTCCTGTTCATCCCCTAGATCACACATTTATATCAACATCAAAATATAAAACATGTTATAGGCTTTAAAAGTTCCAAATGTAGTCAGTTTTCTTTGGGCCACCAGCTCACTTAAAATGACACAGAGACTTATTATTAATTATAAAAGCTTAGCCTATAACTTAGACTACTTCCTAACTAGTTCTTATAACTTAAATTAACCTATTTCCACTCATCTACATGCTGCCACAGCACGGGTGTTACCTCTCCAACTGCATGTCTTGCTTGTTCTCCATCTACTAGTATCTCTCTGGTGCCCAGATTCCTCTCCTCTTCTTCTCTTGCTGCCTAGAAGTCCCATCTAATGCCTTCCTGCTAATTATTAGCCATTCAGCATTTATTAAACTAATCAGAAGGTGTCTTGGCAAAGACACATCTTCACAGTGTACAAAAAGATTGTTCCACAACATTTCCCCCTTTTTGTCTAAATAAAAAAGAAAGTTTTTAATTCTAACACAGTAAAACTATATACAATAAGAATAATCATCAACTAAAAAATACATTCACAATGTCCAGTCCATTATTAGTATTTGGCAAATTAAAAGAAAATACTATATTATCTGTCTTATCTTGCTGAGTCTAAATTTTTGTACCTAATTTATTTTATATCACAACTGAGGAAAACTATAACTATAATTATCTAATCTCCAACCCTATTAGAGACCCAAGAAGGATATACTATTACCTGAGTAAACAGGAAGTTCAGAGCTAGCAGCTTCCAAAACTATAGAAATGACAGAAATAGCTGGCTTCCTAGATAGGCATTAAAGGTTTCTCTGCAAAATTGGGTCCTCCATCTTTGGCCTATAGAACTAAAATATCTGACAGACTTTCTTGTGAAGCAGGAATTTGAAGGAATGTCCTACCTTGTCTCAGTGAAGTTTGGCAGTTATCTTCTTCTGTGTCCTGATTGTGCAATTTGGACATCACATTGTCAGCAGTCAAGGCAAGGGCAGTTTCTTGCCCATTTTTGCACAAAGAAAACAAACTCTATATGGAGGTTCTTTGGTGCTCATCATCCTTTTGAAAGTAAATTGGTGCTGCCATGAACAAATTTATCTCACTGCCATGAAAAGCTGTGTATTATTAAAACATTTTAAGTGACAAATTCTGTAGGTTTTTCAAGTGTTTGAAGACCACCTATATATCTGAATGACCTTGAAATCATACCTACCATAACTATAAGTTTGCTTGCTATATAGATGACTAACTTCTAACCTACATTTTTTATTATCCTAAATAATTTGAAATAATAACTTTCAAGGACTAGAAATTTACATTACATTGTTAAATGAGCTGCATCAGTACGGTACCTTAAACAAGAGTAGAAACATATGCACAGTATATTCTAACAAAGACTCAAATATGTATCAATATATAAAAATCCCATTATTTCTATACTATATCCCCTTTTTTCCCTTCAGAAAGAGATCCCTGAATCTAATCTCTTTTATTTAGCTTTCTCCCTGACTTAAGCACCAAGGCCACTGGTCGATTTGAGTTAGGACCTGGAGGGACAAAGCCTGGGGTGTCTTTGACAAGAAACGGGGAGCTGCACCAGAGCCAGGTGAGCAGCCCCATTAGCTCTTACTTTTGACAAACCATGCTTGTTATCACTAGATTTATGATGCCCTTTGCTCCTCGAAAAAGTCCCTTATGATCCTGCAGAGGGCTCTGAGGACCAGGGATTAATGCAGGGTCCATGGAGGAAAAGTTCTGGCTGAGTTCTGAGAAGCCATTCTAATGAGGATCTTCAGGTTGTGTCTCGGTGGTGCAGATGTCTGTAAGCCCATTCTTGTAGCACTGATCTCTCCTAAGAGGAAGTGCCTGGGACCAAATACTCCAGGCAGTGACCCATGAAGCCCCGGACCACCTGGGGTAGATGGTGCTGGAGCCAAGGAGGTTTAGGTTGTGCCCTCTCTTTGGCAAATGGGGAAACTTTTGACTCAATTTCCTGTGCAGTCTCTGGGTCCCCAGGCTAAGACCAGGAAATGAGAGCGACTGGCCTGACAGCACAGTGAGCAATAGGAAGGAAATCCTCATGGATATTTATGATGGCAGCTGGTCTTCTGTGTTTAGTAATATTTTCTAGAAAAGAAGGAAACTTCACATTGGGATAAAGCACCGTGATGAGAGAGAAAGCTTATCAGAATGTAAAAACAGATGAGATTCAGTGAGCGAATAGGAAGCCGGCAACCTCAGAGTACAGTAAAATCATACAGAGAGAAGGGGGCAATTTAAACAGAAGGGAACGAATGAAAGGCAGAAAACTAGGCTCCACCAATCCCCCAGTAATACACAGGCTCTGAAGTGCTGATACTGAAATCAAGCATAAACTAGTAAGGAAAGCGGGTCACTAAAGAAAAACAAGTTTTCACACTTTATTGAGCTTGGAAAGCAACAAACAGTGGCAGCTAAGCCAGACCGGCTGCCGCTCTAGCCTTCGTGTAGAGCATAATTAAAGAAATGGTAAGAAAAGCAGCTGTCTGAACTCACGCCAGTGGGCGGTCCAGGGACATCGTTTTCAGTGGCTCCCTATTCTTTTCCCTCCCCAAGATTTCCAAGAGTGTCTCCTACCTCCAGTGTCCACAGATCACTGTCATTCACCTGACTTACCATGAAAAACCCTGGGCTAGAAATCAGACTATGCTGGTTGCGGCCAACGCCCTACTCCATGCATTCCAATGTCTTTATGGCATGTTTCTTCATAACTCCCCTAGGGTTTCTGTAAGGATCATCTGAAGTTGTCAGGTGTTCAGTATTGTGTGGTTGGTCAAAGAAAGAGGGTCACTCCAAGATGAATTTTAGGCTCTCTGGAAGTAGGGAGAAACAGATTCTATGACCAGAACCTTGAACGGCCATGCAAAGGCTTATTTCTTGATTGCTAAACAAAAGTTATTTTATGGATAAAACAAGTTCCTCATGTCAAAGCCCTGATCTAATCTATATGTTTTCTGAAGCAAAGCATCACACCCCTGCCACTTTGGTCCTGATTGTGTACTGTTTCCAGTACCCAACAATCCAGGATATCCAGGTGTGCCAGATTGAAGGCGTAAGTCACGAACAAGGCAACACCAGTTTGGAGTTATGATTAATAGGGTGTTATTTATTTAAAGGGGAAAAAACTTACAGATCACAATCCCAGACAACAGCCATCTGCGCAACCAGGAAGGGAGTCTCGTCTCCAGCGGAGCAGTAAGAGAAGAGAGCGAGCAGAGGAAATAGCCGCTTTTTTAAAGGGAGTGAGACCACGCCCCAATGGGCTGGTATCACAGCAGCTATTGGTTGGAGGGGCGGAAAGACCTCCCGCAACACCAGATGGTCTTGTGACCAAGGTCACTCAAGGGCTGTGAAGCTCCTTCAGAAAAACGGCTCTATAGATGACAGCAAGCAATCACTGTTTTCCACACTTCAAGGTCTAAGTCCTTCTAGAAAATAATCATTCATTATTTTACCCTAGATACAATGTTTACCCTAGACACAATGATTCTAATTTTTCCTCTACAGAAGCAATATATTCTGGTGCAGAATCTTAACAGTACTAGCATAAGGATTCATATTGCCTAATAACTAAAAGAATTCTTTTTTAGTCTTGGACCCCAGCCAGGGGATGATGTTACACACACAATGTGCAGGCCTTCCCACCTCATTTAACACAATCAAAATAATCTGCCACAGACACACTCAGAGACCCATCTCCCAGGTGATTCTAGACTCTGTCACATTGACAATTAGTATCAACCATCACAACTCCACCCCAGTTCTGTAGAACAGCATCTAGTACCATAGTATCTGTATTGGACAAATCTAGAGGAATGTAACTGTCTTAGTCAGTGTGCTGTTGAAAAGCAAACATTTAATTGGGGCTTGTTTACAGCTTTGGAACTTTAATGCATTATCATCACGGTGGGAAGCATGGTAGCATACAGGCAGATATGGTGATAGAGAAGTCGCTGAAAATTCTATATTCAGATCGATAGGCAGCAAGAAGAGAGAGACATGGAATCTGGCTTGGGCCCTTGAACCGTAAAAGCCTGACCCAGTAACATACTTCCTCCAACAAGGCCACACCTCCTCATCATTTCAAAGAGTGGAACTTTCTGGTGACCAAGCAAGCATTCAAATCTGTAAGTCTATGGAGGCCAATCGTATTCAAACCACCACAATAACTGAAAGAATGAATATATGTCAAAAGGGGATTTCTTGGATTATACAATAAATATTGAGAAGGTCAACAATGACTGTCATTCTGTCACTTAAAATGACAAAAACAGAACACTGACCAAAAGCAGCTGAGAGAGAAGGGAGTAAAAAGTCTCTTTGGCTTACACTTTCAGATCATAACCCACCACTAAAGGAAGTCAGGGCAGGAACTGAAGCAGGAACCATGGCAGAAAGCTGCTCACCATCTTGCTTCCTGGCTTGTTCTCAGGTCTGTTTTGGGATAACTTTCTTACGCAGCTCAGAGTCATCTGCCTATGGATAGTGCCACCCATGGTGAGCTGGGTCCTTCCACATCAATCATGACAATGTCCCCACAGACACACCCATAAATTAATCTAATCTGGCAACTCCACAGTTGACTCTAGATTGTATCAAGCTGACAACTGAAGCTAGATAGGACAGCTATCTCCATGCTGAAGAGGCTGAGAACCTTGCAGTTAGCCAGTTGTTCAGTCCACAAGTCTGGATGTCTTAGCAGTCCAATCTGGTACAGAAAGACTTCCTAATCAACAAAGACCCAAATACCACTGAATTTCTTTTTCCGGGCAAACTATCATACCCTTCACGAGTGACATAGAGCTATTGAAGCATGACATCACTGGGGAGCCCACCCCAACAATACACTGAGGGAAAACTCAGCAAGACTTTGCTCCTGTCCTAAGAGATGTCCAGGTCATGTTCCTGCTGTCTGGAGCATTGAAGATCAGCCAATGTCAAAGAGGGGGCACTAGAATCTACTAATGCTCAGGTCATGAACAGAAACTGAAGCCAGTCAGAATTTTATCAGGTCCAAGACCACATAGGTAACTGTTATCTTAAGCAGAGATCACCCAGTGTAGTAGCATTGAAAGAAATGAGCTGTTTTCCCCAAGCATTGTGTGTCTCGCTATGATCTGCTGAATTTTACCTGGTTACGGAACAAGGAAGTCACCGTAGATCTACACCTCCCTTTCTTTTCCACCACGGCTCAGGAAATATCACAGAAGAGAGGACTGGAAAAAGTACTAGAAGATGGAGTGCAGTACTGTGAAAAACAGGCCTGAAAAGTAGTTTTTATTGAATGAAAGTGACCTGCTCACCTCCAGTGTGACAGGTGATGACAGTAAAACCTCCATTTCTGCTATCTCATATGCTGTGGTTTGAACAGCAATGTCCTTCAAAGGCTCAGGTGGTGGTGCTGGTTGAGAAGGTGTGGGACCTTTGGGAGGAAGTATGGCACTAGAGGTGGACTTTGTATGTTTATAATCTCACGCCGCTTCCCGCCCATCCTCTGCCTCATGCTTGTACTTGAGGATGTGATCTCTCTGCTTCCTTCTCTGGTCATCTTGCCTGTCGACTGGCTTGCCAACCCACCGTGATGGACTCTTATCTCTCTGGGACTATAAGTCCAAATAAGTTCTTCCTTCTCCAATTTGCTATGGTCATGGTATTTTGTCCCAGCAACAGAAATGTAACTAACACAGGCATATAAGAGCATTTGCGCCTTTCCAGTGTTCACAGTCTTCATTATACCATGGTTGTAGATCACCGTTCTAACCGCTGTGTTGCATGAATATTGAGTTTGAGCACAGTTTCTAGAAAGCCTGTTCCTATTGTGAACTAGATGAAAAAAGGAGATATTAAAATTCATGGTGAATATTTCCAGATAGTAGGAGGAAGCAACTAACTGTGTCTCAGTATCCAGAGGTGGAAGATGGAAAGTCTAAACTTCAAGGTCATTCTTCACTACATAAAGAGTTGTGGCATAGCCTTGACCCTGCCTAAACATTCACACACACACACACACAAAACTCACAGAGATCCCCCTGCCTCTGCCTCCCAAGTGCTAGGATTAAAGGCATGAGCCACCACCAGTAGTCTGAGGACAAATGTTTATAGATTGTTGTTCAGGATTATGCTGGTTTAATAAATTAATGGTTGTGCATCCCCAGCACCCTGGCCGCCTGCTAGCTTATGCCCCGAAATAATTACACAGACATTTTATTCTTTTAAACACTGCTTGGCCCATTAGCTCTAGCCCTTACTGGCTAATTCTGATATCCCGATCAACCCATCTCTAATAAACTATGTAGCACAGGTCTTACCGGGAAAGATTCAGCATGTCTGACCTGGCGGCTTGCTTCATCGCATCTGCCCGATAGAGGGGAGCATGGCCTCTCTCTGAGGCGTCTTACCTCACTTCCTCTTCCTCCCAGCATTCTGGTCTGTTTACTCCGCCTACCTAATTTTCTACCTCTCAGGGCCAAGCAGTTTCTTTATTTTTTAACCAATGACCTTCCTCCATCAGTCTACCACACTATCAGCACTATATAAAAGTTCTAAGTTCAGATTCTCTTCTGAGACACATGGATTTCTTAACCGTAACCTGCAACAAGCTTTCTCAAATGTAGTTGAACTTTCTTTTGTGGGACCGCCAGCTCCCCATAACACACAGAGACTTAATATTAATTATGGAAACTTGACCTTAACTATGGCTTTTCCCAAACTAGCTCTTATAACTTAAATTAACTTGTTTTTATTAAGCTACATTCTGACATGTGACTCAGTTACCTCTCTTCTGTACCATATGTCCAACTTCTTTAGAGTCTTTCTGGCATTTCTGCTTCTCTTCTTCCCAGAGTGTTCTCTCTCTCTCTCTCTCTCTCTCTCTCTCTCTCTCTCTCTCTCTCCCACCCTCCCTCCCTCCCTCTCTCCACCCCCCCTCCCTGGAAGTCCCATCTGTTCTCTCCTGCCTAGCTATTGGCCATTCAGCTCTTTATAAACCAATCACAATGGCATATCTCATAGTGTAAACAAATATTCCACAACAGTAACCCCTAAAAAATCAAAATGAAAAACCAGATCAAATACTTCTAACATACAATGGCACAGGATATATAATACCATTCACCAGTCTATTGAGTGAGTTCCAGGACAGCCAAGCTTAGGCAATGAAGGAAACCACTGAAAACAGAAAGCTGGGGAAGATGTAATTGAAGAGGGGACCACGTTCTACACCAGCAAAAATCAGAACTTGGCAGCTTCGGCCACGTGGTTCTGTTTTTAGAGTCAAGGATGAGAAAACGGGTTATGGACTCTCCCTCCACAACTAAGGAAAGTCACTGAGGCCTGGCATGTGTCAGGAGTATCCCTAAATGGAGGCCTAGAAAGGATATTATGTGAAGCTGTGAAATTGAAGCCTGGATTGCCTCAAAGACCTGAAATTTTTGGAAATGCCTGAGCTGTGGGATACCTGCCAAGAAGAACTGTTAACAGGGATTGGAATCAGCCCAAGAGAGAGAAGTGTGCGTTGCAGTCAACACAGCTGAAAGGAGTTGGAGATCTGAAGAGCATTTGATATCAGGCATAGAGATATAGAGTTTGGAGTTTGCCTAGCTGTTTTTCAGTGTTAATTTGGTCCAGTATTTCCTCACTATGCTCCCTTCCCTCCCTTACAGTTTGGAGGTTTAGTCCATTATCATCACAGTGGGAAACAGCACCATACAGGCAGATCTGAGGCTGGAGAGGCTGCTGAGAGTTATTCCTCTGGATCAACAGGCAGCAAAGTGACACTGGGCCTGGCTTGAGTGTCAAAACCTCAAAACCCACCCCAGTGACAGACACTTCCTCCAACAAGGCCATACCTACTCCAGTAAGGCTACACCTCCTAATAGTGCCACTCCCTATGGGCCTACAGTGGCTATCTTCATACAAATCACCACAGCCACTAAAACATCTCTCGAGCTTTTGTGCCATGCATGTCATTGATGTGGTTTGTAGGCATCATTGCTAAGTAAGACTAGTGGTGCCTCCCTCGTTTGAAAGTTTAAATGGTGCCCGTCTGGGAGCATGAAAACTTGCCTCAGGGAGTGGCATTCTCAGTCAGAGGTCTCCGGGCCCTGTCCCTGAAGTGTGTGATGTCTTCAACACTAGGGACTTACCTTCCACCTCTGCAGGATAACCAGGAGCAATGGCAATAGGTTGCATAGTTGAAAGTCTTTTTGTGGTGAACTGGAATTACTAAACCCCAAGCAGTTGGATATACCTGTCAGGGTTTTTTTTTTCTTAATTAAATAATTTGAAGTGGGAGGATATACCATGGTCTGAATGTGAGGCAGGAAGATGGGCCTCTAGCCTGTACCACACCTTTTGCTGGAGGTCTAGAGGAAAGACACAGAAGGAAGCTTTGGCTCTTTGTCTGCATGCTCTCCCTTGCTAGCAAGTCTAGTGCTTCACTGGCAGTAGAGCCGACTTCTTCAGGATTCTGGCTGAAACTGAAGACCAGCTGAGACATCCAGCCTCATGGACTGAACAGCTACTGAATTATTGGACATGTTGTTGGAAGACAGCCATCATTGAACTAGCTTGAACCACAACCTGCAAGTCAGTCTAATAAATCTCTTTTCTATATGTAGAGAGATTCACTCTGTAAGTTCTGTTCCTCTAGAGAACCCCGACTTGTACACCATTAGACAGACCTGACCAACAACTCAAAAGTAAGGTTTCTCATATGTAGTATTGGGTTTTTTTTTTTGTTAGGTGGTCTTTGGCTCTTGTAGGAAGTACCATCAGTCCAGATGATAAAAGTTCATTAAAACTATATACATGCAGAATTATATGCATTATAGCTGTTTTTTTTCTTTTAAAGTTTAACTTTATTGGTCTATATTTTGTTTATCTGTATAGCTTTTAATATAATTCTTTCAACTTTCATATAATTTTTATTAGTTTTTCATCCATCTACCAATTTATCTATCACCCCTCTTCTAACCACATACTGTCTATATTTACATATATGTATATAAATATCTAGTCTATCTTTTCAAATTGCTTTTATTGAGCTATATTTTTTCTGTTCCCCTTCCCTCATTCCCCCTCCCTTTGCCATAAGTTCCATGCTCCCAATTTACTCAGGAGATCTTGTCTTTTTCTACTTCCCATGTAGATTAGATCCATGTATTTCTCTCTTAGAGTCTTCTTTGTTATCTAGGTTCTCTGGGATTATGAATTGTAGAGTGGTTTTTCTTTGCTTTATGTCTAAAAACCACTTATGAGTGAGTACACATATTTGTCTTTCTGGGTCTGGGTTACCTCACTCAATATGATGCTTTCTAGATCCATCCATTTGCCTGCAAATTTCAAGATGTCATTTTTTTCTGCTGTGTAGTACTCCATTGTATAAATTGACCTGTCCAGCAGGTCCAGTTATTCAGGGTCTTGAAGAGGCACTACCTGAAAGAATCATGGGCGAGAGAGAGAGAAAGGAGACCAAGCAAAGTTCAGTTGTCACCATCTTCCTTTATTAGGGTAATGGTTGTGGCTTATATAGCCCTTGAATGAGGAATTTGGCTTGGAATGGGGGGCAGGGACGAGAAGGAACCTTGCCGGGGCAGAAAAGGTCACCAGTCAACACACCTAGTGTTCTCTAAGCAAGCAGAAACGTTCCTTTTGTGATTCCAACAACAAACAATTCTCTAGATAGTTGGAATGTGGGGCGGTTCCGTTAACAAATAATTCTCTAAATAGTTGGGGTGTGGGGCTCTCTGCAAACATCCTTAGGACAATGGTCCCTGACAATAAATGAACCACATTTTCTTTATCTATTTTTCAGTTGAGGGTCATTTCAGTTGTTTCCAGGTTCTGGCTATGACAAATGATGCTGCTATGAACAGGCTGAGTACATGTCTTTGTGACACTATTGAGAATCCTTTGGGTATATACCCAGAAGTGGTAGTGCTAGGCTTTAGGTAGGCTGTTTCTGCATTATAGGTATTTTTAAGGTAAATAGTTAATAGTATAATTTCTGTGGCTTTTCAGACATCTTTGTTGTTTTTTTTTTCACCCACCCCCTTCCATCTCCTGTGGTTACCTCCCTCTCCCTTCCCGAAGGAGCCCCACTTTTCCCACTTCCTCTATCAGATCACCTATATACTACCATTCTCCCTTACTCTTTCCTCAGATTCTTCTGTGTTTACATCTGTGGTGGTTTGAAAGAAAATAACCGCCAAAGGGAGTGGCAGTTTTAAGAGGTGTGATTTTTTTTTTTAGAGTAGGTATGGTCTTATTGGAGGAAGTATGTCAATGTGGAAGTGGGCTTTGAGGTCTCATATGTGCTCAAACCACACCCAGTAAGCTCACTTCCTGTTGCCTCTGGATCAAGATGTAGGACTCCCAGTTCCAGCACCATGTTTACCTGTATGCTGCCATGCTCCCTACAATGGTGATAGTGGACAAAACCTCTGATTGATAAGCAAGCCCCACAATTAAATGTTTTCCTTTATAAGAGTTGTTGTGGTCACAGCAATAGAAACCCTAAGAGCCTCCCTACCCCCAACAAGCGCCTCCGTTTCCCATTTCCCTGACAAGATTATTCATACCCTGCTATTGCCCTCTCTGCTGTAATTCACTACCCCCGTTCCCACCCCCTCCCCCCTCCCCCCCCACACACACACTGCCCCACTCCTGACAATGATCCCATTCTACCTTCCTGGTTTCTGCAGTTTTCTGCAGACTAAGTACTCACATCTTATGCTTTGGAGCTAGGAGCCTCCAATAAGAGGGAAAAACCTTGCCTAGCTTTGATCTTTGTCATTATTAGAGTATACTGAGCTGGTAACATGATGTAGGAGGGTCATATGTCTATGTGTTACTTTCATTGGTCAATAAAGAGACTGCCTTGGCCTTTTAATAGAGCGGAAAATTAGGTGGGCGGAGAAGACAGAACAGAATGCTGGGAAGAAGGAAAGTGAGTCAGAAGCCACGATTCCTCTTCCCAAGATGGATGCTGGCTAGAGTCATGCCAGTAAGCCACGACCTCGTGGTGGCATACAGATTATTAGATATGGGTTAAAGCAAGATATGAGAGTTAGCCAAGAAGAGGCTAGATAATTATATCTGGGCCAGGTAGTGTTTAAATGAATACAGTTTGTGTGTTGTTATTTCGGGTGTAAACTAGCCAGGGAGCCCGCCGCTCCTCTTGCAACAGTAACATAGAAAAAGGATGACAGAAGCTACCAAAGAGCCAGGCTGGTGGCAAAGGCGGCAAAAGCAGCAGAAGCAGCAGCAGTGGCAAGGGCACGGTAATGACAGGGAAGCAGCAGAACGGTTCCAGAAACCGGCAGATACAATAATATGAGAATATCTTACATTCTAAGATACTGAAATTTTTATTGGACCCTCATGGACAAATTTATATATATATATATATATATATATATGTAAAGACACCATTAAAAAAGTTCCATTCAACTCANACTTAATACTGCCATCCTAGTGGGTCCGCTTATTCTGTTTATCTTTTAGAGAACAATGTACCAGCAGACCTTGTTTGCCTTGGATTTCCCATGTAATCAGCTTTTACAGCCTAAGCTCAGGCATAGCTGCCATCTTAAATTATATGCTTTTCTTGCAGCTGACCCACACAATGCACATGCACATTTGCTGAAAGAAGGAAACACAGAAATTGAAAGCAACGTCCTAGACTCTGCCATAAAGGTTGAAAGCATCCATTTATGGGTATGGGTTGACAGACAAGGATGTTTGTTGCCTGGGTCAGCTGAGGTCTGCTGGAACCAGCAACCTTATCCCTGTTCAAGCTCTGTGAAGGGCTTCTGTAAAGTATCCCATTCCTTCCCTATGTGCTGTTCAATAAATAGACTGAAGCCCTTTGTCAGTGGGAGAGATACACACAGACACAGAAGGCATGGGAACCTGAAGGAGAGAATTCATTCTGAACTCACTTCTAGTTAAAGAACTCTGAGGGGAAGTGCCTTATTTCATCTCTTTATGCAACACTGATGCGTTATTGGTAACTTTGAGTTAATCGGTAATGAATTATGATCTGTGCAAGGGACCAGAAGTGTTAGAAACTAGGGACAGTTGCAGAACAGAGAAAAGGCAAGAGAGACTGAAGAGCTGAGGCTGAGCAAAAGCAGAAGGTTTTGAAGAGCTAGAGAAGAAAAACTACAGGCCCTAATTTCTGGGTGAGATCCAGGGAACTAGCTGCCAGGCCTTAAGTTTCGAGGGTTTCAGATATCCCAAGCCTGAGACTATAATAGGTGTTGCTTTGGGCCTGAGGGAAAGCTTTAACATTAGGAGGTACCACTTACTTCTGTATGTTGCTGTCGAGTACACTAAATACAGGACAGCCATGAACACGGCTGTTTGCCAGTGGTTAGCCTGAGCTTCAAACCTTCAACCTGAGTGTCTAGACCCCTAGTCTCTATTTTAAAGCATAGAATCACCCCTGGCCCTTAAAGTTTGGAGCTATAAGACTCTATAAAATAATCGAATAAACTTCCTGCTCTAGCACGTTTATTACCCAGTTTTGATTTTGGTTCAACCATTTTGCAAAACGAAATTGCTTTGCTGCCCTAGTTTGCTTTCTAGTCCCATGATAAGACACTTGCCAAAACCAGCTTTTGAATGCATGGGTCCATTTCAGCTTTCAGTCATAGTCTATCCCTGAGAAAATCCAGGGAAAGAACTCAAGACAGGAACTCGAGCAGATTTTATAGAGAACAGTACTTACTGTTTGGCTGTGCATTGTTTCTTATACAATTCAGGACCTGACCAAGGATGGTGAGCACAGCCCACAGCAGGCTGGGCCCCTCTCACATCAATCAGCTATCCAGAAAATGCCCTACAGACTTGCAAGCAGGCAACCTGATGGAGGCATGTTCTCAGTTGAGGTTCCTCTTCCCAGTGACTCCAGCTTGTGTCATGTTGACATAAATACATATATAATAATACAACATACATACATACATACATACATACAGCAACCAGGGAAGTTGTAGAGCTATTTCACTTTGTGTCTTCCTTTGTTTCTAAAAATTTGGAGGTTCATTCAAGATGTCAAGCACAGCTGTGAGGGTGCTTGGAACACCCACTGTGGTAGCTTGAACGAAAATGGCCCCCATAGGGAGGTGTGGTCTTGTTGGAGGAAGTACATTAACTGGGGTGGGCTTTGAGGTTTCAGAGGTTCAAGCCAGGCCCAGTGATTCACTCTTTCTTCCCGCTGCCTGCCAATCTGGATGTAGAACTCTCAGCTCCTCTCCAGTACCACATCTACCTGCATGCTGCCATACTTCCAGCCATGACAATAATGGACTAAACCTCTGAGCCTGGAAACCAGCCCCAATTAAATGTTTTCTGTTATAAGAGTATAACGGAATATATAAGAGATATAAGATATATCATAGTATCTCTTCATAGCAACAAAAACCCTATCTACAATACCTGCCCCCCTTGTGGAGACAGGTTCCACAGTCCTATCACATTGCTCTCAGGGTCTTGGACAAATGACACTCTTTTGAATTTGCCAATCCAAAGAAAGAATGTTTCTTACAACTCAGTAGAGTATCAACTGTGCACAAAGCAAGGTAAGAAACCTTAGTGTTGGGACTTCCAGAGATGAAAATGAAGGAGTGAGATATATCATCCCTAAGCCACTCTAAGTGACTATTAACTTACACATAAAAAATTTCCTCCTTAGGGATTGGGGATTGAGCACTAAGAATCATAATAGGAAAAAAAAAAAACAGGCCAAACAGAGTTCCAAGGAAAAGAAGACACAGATTCCCCAGACAGGGATCCCTCTGGTTGGCCCAGGGGCTCCTCAATCCCATTCAATATACCCTTCCTTGCCCAAACTAAGGGGAGATCGAACAATGCAAAAGATCTTCTAAATTCAAGTCTAACTCCCTATATGCTTCTCTCCCCTCCCCCCCCAGTCTCTCTCAACATGATATTCACAACTCCTTCTCTCTTCACCCAGTTCTCTCAAAGAACCTAGGTGATGCTGGATCAGATTTTGGAATAGGAAGAAAATAGACAGCCCTTTGGTGCTGTTTGGTCTGATTACTGAAAGAACATAATAACATCCTTATTTGTAGCTTCATTAAAACCAAGATTAGCATTATCTCTATCACTTAGAAATACACAAAGTTACAAATATCTCCAATCATTTTTAAAATATCTATTAGAAGATTTGAAGGTATATCTTACTTTATTTTTTAACTTTGGTGTGGGAGGGTAGTACATACATGTAAGCCATGATGTGCCAATGAAGGTCAAAGAACAGCTTCATCAAATAGATTCTCTCTATACACCTTTATGTGGTTCCAGGAATGGTACGCAGGATGTCGGCCTACAGGTTAAGACCTTTCCCTGATGAGCTATCTCACCAGCCCTAAAAACAGGAACACTGAGAGTTAGTGGGATTGCTGTTAGAAGGGCTTCAGTTCATTTATTTAGTGTCTTTATTATTTATGCTGCTGAGATAAAACACTATAAACAAGAGCAACTTGGAGAGGAAAAGATTTATTTCTTCTTAAAGTTTATAATTCCATCATCCAGGGAAGCCAAGGCAGGGACTTGGAGGCAGCAACTGATGCAGAGGCCATGGATAGGGGCTGTTTACTGATTTGCTCAGTTATGGCTTGCTCAGTGTGCCTTCTCGTAGAGGACCACCAGTTTATGGAAAACAAGTCACAATAGGCTGGGTCATCCAATGTCAAAAACTAACTTTTAAAATGCACTGCAGACTTGCCTGCTAGCAAATCTTGCAGAGGCAGTTTCTCAACTGAAAGCCCCTCTTCCAAAATGACTATAGTTGTAACAAGTGGGCAAAAAACTAACCAGGACACTTGGTGTGGTGGATAAAAGAAAATGGCCCTCAAAGGGAGTGGCATTATCAGGAAGTGTGGCCTTGTTGGAGTAGGTGTGGTCTTGTTGGAGGAAGTGTGTCACTGTGGAGGCAGACTTTGAGATCTCATTTATGCTAAGTGTCTCAGACGACTTCTTGCTGTTTGCAAGTTGTCAGACTCCCAGCTACCTCTCCAGCACCATGTCTGCCTGCAGGCCACCATGTCCCAACATGATGATAATGGACTGAACCTCTGAACTGTAAGCCACCGATTTAAGTGTTCTCTTTTATAAGAGGTACGCTGTCATATTGTCTCCTCACAGCAATGGAAGCCCTAACACTGGGGTACTGAATGTGGACAGAAGTAGATGACTAGCTCTCAACCTTTGGAACATTTACATTGATGAGCTTTCATAGGTAGAAAGACCTGCTGGAGGCCTTCTTTCCATTCTCCATGAAACCACAGCGGTTCAGTTCTCATCACCGTCATTCTTTGTTCTAGGGGCTTCCTGTCGACTGACCCGCAATATTCTGCATTTTGAGTTATTATGTTTAAAGATCCTGTATAACCATGCCTAATGTTTCCTGTCAAAACAAAAACACAGATGTCATCCTAAAATAAGAGATGGCTTATTGAAGAGCCAAATTTTTGTGACCACGGCCCCAGAACACAGATTTATGTTATCCTAAATCCCATGTTCCAATGTGGAAGCAGTTTCATGGAGTTTTCTAGTTTTTGTAGAGCAAAGAAGGTCATAAATCAAGGCAAGGCTGGTGAACACATCAGAGAGGCAGTTAGAGTAAGGTGGAGGGAGCTTTACTATAGGCCCAAGATGACATTCTTAGCAGTCAGTCCATCAGTCAGCCAGTCTGTCAGTCAGTCAGTCAGTCCATCAGTCAGCCAGTCAGTCAGTCAGTCAGTCCATCAGTCAGCCAGTCAGACAGTCAGTCAGTCATTCTCTCAGTCTGCAGGCAGAGCTTCTTCCCAGGAGTTCTCATTCACAATTCCTTTAGTAGAGGTGGCTTATATGATATTTATTTTGTATAGGATAATTGGTAATTATTTTACAAGGAGATTAGTGATTTTCCACTCAAAAGGGTAGAACTTAAGTTCCAACTGATGGGAACACCTTTGGCTAAAAAAGCCAGAACTCCAGTCAGTTTTAACAGTTACTGTCATATGTTTATTTGAGTACCAGTCTAGAGGGCTGAAGACCAAAGGTTAAATGAAAATTTTAGACAATAGACAATTTTAGAAATGGGTTTAAGTATTTGTCCACTAAAAAAGTTTCTTAGTTACTGCATAATTTAGCAAGAATGCCCCAAGTAAAAATAATTCTTCTTAAGGGAATGTTTCTAACCCTAAGGCAGTGTGTGTCTGGCAAGTGAAGATTTTAGCCCACAGTGAAAACATAAACTTAGCGTTTGGATAAAAATCTAATCAGAGTTTTTTATGACTCATTCAGTAAAAGGATGTTCTCTAATCATATAGTGTTGTCAAATGAAATTTTATTAATAGCATTCCATCCAAGGTAGTCTTCCTGGAGTTGGTAGAGCCAGAGAGCAATTCATGTGTATTCTACACTGAAGAACCCCAAAACTTTCACAAACCTCTAAGTAGCTGTTCTGGAAGTACATGACTCGGAAATGTTGGGACTTGGATTTATGAATTGCATGAAAGCTGGCATTGAAGCTACTGCCTCATTGAGGCCTTCTCAGACCATGTGATTTGTTTGACCTCTTCTCCCCTTCCTCTCCCCTTCCTTCCTCTCCCCTTCCTTCCTCTCCCCTTCCTTCCTCTCCCCTTCCTTCCTCTCCCCTTCCTTCCTCTCCCCTTCCCTCCTCTCCCCTTCCTTCCTCTCCCCTTCCCTCCTCTCCCCTTCCCTTCCCTCCTCTCCCCTTCCTCTCCCCTTCTCCCATGATCCACTTACCTCTGCCTTCTCGAAGAGGGCTGGCCTCGAACTCAGAATGATCCACTTACCTCTGCCTCCGGAGTGCTGGGATTAAAGGCCTGCACCACCACCACTCGGCTCTCTGTAGCCTTCAGAGCCTCTCCTGGAACTAGCTCTTGTAGACCAGGCTGGCCTCAAACTCACAGAGATCTGCCTGCTTCTGCCTACCGAGCGCTGGGATTAAAGGCATGCATCACTACCACCTGGCTTCTAATTGTTCTTAATAAGAAGTCAGTTATCAGGAGTGAAAGCTGAGGAATCAGAGAAGCAGAGTGGCCAACCTCTAGAGAGACCTTTTACCTCTACCAATGCTCAGACCAAAGAAACCATCCTGTCCTCAGACTGCTTCCTCAGACTGCATTTGAGCTCCTGTCTCCTCACACCTTATAGTCCTCTCTTCACCCAGTCATACCCCTTCCTGTCTCCACCTCCCTAGTGCTGGGATTAAAGCCCTAGGACTCCCAAGGACTGGGATTAAAGGTGTGAGTCACCACCACCCGGACTCTAGTGGTTTAGCTCTGCCAGCTGATCTTCAGGCAAGCTTTATTTGTTAAAGCACAAACAAAATATCACTACACTGGAGCTCCCTGAGCTGGTGGGGTGGATGGAAGTTCATCTATTTTGTGGAACTAAGGCATTGGTGGTACCTATGACTACAATACGCATGCACTCAAGGCTTTATCTGTTCTTTACACCAGCAGGGCTCCCTCGGTTCCCCCTTCCCAAAACCAAAAACAAGAACAGAACACTATTAGAACTGGTAAATTATTTCAGTAAGGTTACAGAATACAAAATAAATATATAAAAACAGTAGTTTATATCACAATTTCTTAAACATTTTCCACTTACGACTTCTTTTGGACCATGACATTTTTATGCAACTCTGGTCACATAGAGATAGAAAAATACAAGAGCGGGCAGATGGCTCAGCAGGTGCGAGCATTTCCTCTTCCAGGGGACCCATGCCAGAAGACTCACAACCACCTGGGGCAAGGAATCCAACACCCTCTTCTGGCCTACGAGGACACTGGTCCCAGATACACATGTTCACTGTGTGACAATGATCCCCGTAGGCTCAGTCATCAGTTGATGTACTGGGAAAAATTAGGGGGTGTGGCCTCCTTGGAGAAGGTTTTTGAAAGCCCACAGTGTGCCTGGTCTGTCCCTGTCTACTGCTTGTGGAGTAGGAAGGAGATCTCAGCTACTGCTCCGACACCCTGACTGCCTGCACGCTGTCATGCTCACCACCATGTTAAATACTTTCTTTTCTTCTTTCTCAGCACTACCTGTGAGGTGGCTGCCATCTCTTTTGCATCATTATGGCTGCCTTCCGGCTTCTGGTGAAGTCCAAGATCCTCAAAAACAGAACCAAGAAGTTCACCCAGCACCAGTCAGACGGATACGTCAAAATTAAGCGAAACTGCCTCAAACCCAGAGGTGTCGAGAGCAGTGTACAGAGAAGATTCAAGGGCTGGATCCTAATGTCCAGCATTGGTTATGGGAGCAGCAAGAGAACCAAGCACATCTGCCTAGCGGTGTCAGGAAGTTGCTGGTTCACAATGTCAAGGAGCTGAAAGGACTTCTGATGTCCAGCAAATCTTACTGTGCTGAGACTGCTCACAACGTTTCCCCCAAGGAACATGGTAGAAAGAGCAACACAGCTGGCCACCAGAGCCACCAACCCCAATGCCGGGCTACCATAGCTTACATTCATGTTTTAATCCATGTTTAAATAAAACCACAAAAACTGCTGATAAACAACCACCACAACAAAAATTCTTTCTTTTGTAAGAGTTGCCTTGGTCTTGGCATCTGTTCGCAGCAATAAGACACCTGACTGAGACACTAAAATAAGAATGGCCTAAAATAGAAATAAATGTGTATACAAATCCAACAGTTGCTGCCAATAATCATAAATTTATTTGAAAGGAAATCTTTGGCATGCATGTAAGTTTGCCATCTATTAAACAGGACAGCAAATTAGGAGAGCAGAAATCATAAATGCGGCTATGAAATGAGTTAACACCTGAACAGGAACCTTCCAACCTTGTCAGACAGGGTTTTCCTTTGTCAGATGCTAACTGTAGGATACAGTCTAATTTCCTGTGCTGATAAAGAAGCATGAATAAATCAAACATTTTATCAATTCAGAATCCTGTAGAAATGTCAGCTGCTTACTTCATCTGCAAGGAGAAAGGCAGACAGCTCAGCTCAGCTCAGCTAGCATCGACAGCTGTCCCTCTCATTCTTGCAGCCCTCGGACATCCTGGAGGGAAAGTCACTGCAATGTGCAGGAGAGGGTGTGGCCAAGGGTCATGGAATAGGAACCATGGGGCAGGATGATGGCTCTTAGAAAATTCCAGTTGCTGCTGAGCCATCTTCCTCAGATGAACCAAAGGGCCTATCTTAATCCATTGGAGCCACTGTAACAGACTAGCTGAGTCTGGGTAATTCACAAGTGACAGATGTGTTCTCATGATCTATAGGCTTGAGAGTCTAAAATCAGTGGAGTCAGTGCCTGATGAGGGTGTGCTTCTCACAGAGGTGCCTCTGATGTCCTCTGGCTCCATTCACGCAAATTCTTCTGCCCAGGCCCCATCAATCAACTCTTAAAGTCCTCCCCTATTAATATGAATGAAGGGAGATGGGCTTCAGGGGGTGAATTTGGAGGAGACATCAAAAGTGATATCTAAGCATATAAAGTAGTCAATATTGCACAAACCTCAAGTCTGGTTTTCGTTATATGCTGTGGACATTGATCCTGTAAGCTGTTATTACCAGGAAAAGCTGGGGGTGGGCGTTATACAGAAATCAACTGTACTAGTTGGCAATTTCTGTGTCTCTAAAATCAATTCCAAGCATAAGGTTGAGGCTGGAAAGAGGTCTTGGTGGCTTTGAGTTCTTGTTACTCTTGCAGAGGACCTGGGTTCAATTCACGGCATCCATATGATAACTCACAATCATCTATAACACTAGTTCTAGGGGATCGGATGACCTTTTCTGACCTCTTCAGGCACCAGGCACACATGTAGTACATACACATAAGATAAAGAAAGTAAATGTAAAATCAAATTTAAAACTATAGCGAAATGTTGGGTCCAAGGTAAGGAAGGACACTTTCACATTCTGCATTAGTGTGACACACTTGTACTCCATATTCTAAGTGGAATATGTACATGTTATTAGTAGCTTAACACAGCTAGACTCTTAGAGTATTTTTTTGTTGTTGTTGTTCTGCCTTATGTCCCTTCCCATGCCCCTGGAGGAAGTGGTACAAGTGTGCTGACTGGTTTTGTGTGTCAACTTGACACAAGCTAGGGTCATCAGAGGAAGGAGCCTCAGTGAGATCCAGCAGTCAGGTATTTTCTCATTTAATGATTAGTGGGGGAGGGCCCAGCACATTGTGGTTGGTGCCATGCCTGGGCACTGGTCCTGGGTTCTATAAGAAGATGGGTTGACCGGGCCGTGTTAGCGCACACCTTTAATCCCAGCCTGGTCTACAAGAGCTAGGTCCAGGACAGCTAGGACTGTTACACAGGGAAACCCTGTTTCAAAAAACCAAAAAAAAAAAAAATGAGGAGGAGGAGAAGGGAGAAGAAGGAGGAAGAAGAAGAAGAAGAAGAAGAAGAAGAAGAAGAAGAAGAAGAAGAAGAAGAAGAAGAAGAAGAAGAAGAAGAAGAAGAAGAAAGGAGAGGAGGAGGAGGAGGAGGAGGAGGAGGAGGAGGACTGAGCAAGCCATGAGGAGCAAGCCAGTAAGCAGCACTCCTCCGTGGCCTCTGATTCAGATCCTGCCCTGCTTGAGTTACTGTCCTGACTTCCTTCAGTGATGAACAGCAATGCTGACGTGTAAGCTGAATAAACCCTTTCCCTCACAACTTGCTTTTGGGCCATGGTATTTGGTTGCAGCAATAGAAACCCTAGCCAAGGCAACAAGACTGACAGTAGCAGAAACTAACCCGAACACCCACAGAACCAGGGAAGAGCAAAAGGCTGGCAGAGAGAGGAACACAACAGCCACAAATCTCAGGAATATGGCTGACAACCCTGACCAGAGGGGCAGGACAGAGCTCGGGAATGATAGATTGCCTTTGTTTTCTATTTCTTGTTGCCTTTCTTGTTCCCCCCCACACACACATAATCTGCTTACTGGGATGAGATGTAAAACATCTCCAGGATGCTGCCCGCTATATTCTCAGATCACAGGCTTTCTGAGTGAAGCTCAATTTTAATATTATTTTTCAAGTGTGGAACACCAGTCACGAGATCTGACACCGGCAAGAGCTCAGGTTTATGGAACAGCGAGGAAAGAGCTGAACTGACCGCTACAGGCTGCTCTCTTCTCCCCAGGGAGAAGTAAACCTCAACCAGTCCCCTCTTCCTCGGCCATTTTGTTCAGCACCTCCCTGCAAACTGTGATTTCCTTCACACAGTTAGGAAAGCTTTCTGGAGCTGGTGATATAGTTCAGTCGGTAGTGTTGGCCTGGCATGACCAGGCTCTGGACCTGACTTTAACCCAGCACTTAGGGGAAGGAAACTGGAAGATCTGAAGATCAGAGTCAGCCTCAGCTACAGTAGGAAGTTTGAAGCCAGGCTGAGGTATGTAAGATCTGTCTAAAGAGAAAGGGAAAGGCAGGGAGGGAGGGAGGGAGGGAGGTAGGGAGGGAGGGAGAGAGGGAGGGAGGGAGGGATACTGAGGAAGGAAGGAAGACAATTACCAGACATACTCACCAATCTTGAAGAAGAAAAAGATGCTCTCTCTGCATTTAACCAACCATGGATTGAAGATATTTGAGGTAAAAATTTGTTTTCATTGAGTATTTATGGACTTTGGTGTGTCATTATTGCTTGAGCAATACAGAGTAATGATTATTTACACAGCATTGATCAGTATTCTAGTTATCTGTGTTGTTTAAGTAGCAAGGGACTGAATGAGTTACATGAAAATAAAATGGTATTTTATAAGAGACTTGGCCATTCACAGCTGTGGGTGTCTGTAGGGATCCTGAAACCATTCCCTGTGAATCCCACAAGATAGCTAATATAGGAAATACAAAGCCCTGTGTAATTTGAAATCCCGACTGTTTGACTTAGAAGATGCCAAGTCTTGCATTCCTGGCACTGTGGGTGAAGAGTTTGCTGTGTGCCAGGTCACTAACACAAGAAGCATTAGCCCACAGTGTTAGGAACTGCAGATTTCTTAGCACCAGGGGATGATGGACAGCTCTCTCCACCCTGCTTAACCTTAGAAGCCTCTCCAAATGCTTGGGGGGGGGGGGTGCCTTACCTCTCTCCAGTTAGTGTGCATAAAAACCACCTGGTAAGAAGTTAGGCTCTCAGGCCACATTCATGGAAGTTCTGGAAGGAGTAAGCTGTTTCCCTTGACAAGGACTCTGATACTAGTGACCTGGCTGAAACCACACAGTGAAAAGCCCTGATGGAGGGGACTCACTTAAATATGGAAGATACAGAGCATAGTTCATCATACCCTATATGTCATTTAACAGATATGAAAATTGGCCAGGGAGATGACTCGGTCGGCAAGATACTTGTTGGGGAATCATGAGGACCAAAGTTCAATCCCCACCACCCACGTAAAATAAACAAAACAAAACAGAAATAGTGGCAGACACTTGTAATCCCAATACTGGGGAGGTGGAGACATTCCTGGGGTTTGCTGGTCAGATGGCCTAGCTTAATTGGGAAACATCAGGTCCCAGAAAGAGACGTGATCTCAAGAAACAAGGTAGAAGTCTCCTCAGGAATGTCACCTGAGACTGACCTCTGATGTGACGCATGCACACACATGCGTGCACACACATGCATGCACACGTGCTCATGAACATATACACACACAAAGATGTAACACTCAAAGGCTTTTGACACAGACATTGAATCCCTGGACATGAAAGAGTAAAAAAGGGCCCACATCTTGCATTTCAATTTCCTGTTAGCAGCTAATCACGGAAGAATGAACTTTAGCATGACATGATTATCTTCACTTGTAAGATACAGCACTGATGGTGGTCTTGGACTGCTTAACAGAAGGGATGTGTTCTGAGCAATACATCACTAGGTGGTTTTGTCACCATGTAAGCATCCCAGAACATGCTTACGTAAACCATTTTCAAAGTCGCCAGTCAATACACTGCACGACTTCCATGTCACAAGCAGTCCATCCTTGATCAGTTCATATTTCCCCTTTCTGAGCTTCATTCCTATGAGCATCCAATTCACTTCCTAACCTGGCTGTTGGTCAACCTTTCCAGCAGAAAACTTTCACCTCAGCAGGATTCTGGGCTCTGAGCAAAAATCGAAGTCCCCTCCTATAGAGCTTCATAGAGAGCAATGGGACAGAAATAGCTGTTGTGTGAATCTATGACTATATCAATGCAGATGTGCAGCCTCCCACAGCGCCTTCACTGGGTCAGTTGCCTCTCTGGGGAAGAGGCCTGTGGCACAGGAATACTGCACTTAGGTTCAGAAGAACAGCGTGTAACCTGTTAACCAGCGCCAGCCAATGAAAATACGGCGCAACTTACAAACGCCAGCTAACTGCCTGGCTGCGCAGATTTAGTAACTCCAGTTTTACAAGTAAGAAAGAATGGGTGAAACTAATTAAAATGACACTTTATCTAACCCAATATATCTAGGATATTATTTCTTCACATAACAATTATATACTCAAACACTTGAATTTTTAAGTTTTTATTTACTTACTATTTTAAAGAGAAGGTTTCTTGAGACAGAGTTTCTCTGTAGCTTTGGAACCTGTCGTGTAACTTGCTCTATAGATCAGGCTGGCCTCAAACTCCCAGAGATCCACCCACCTCTGCTTCTGGAGTGCTGGAATTAAAGGCATGCACCACCATCATCCACTTTAAAAGAGGTTCTTACAATATAGCTCTGGCTGGCCTAGAACTGGTTTAGACCAGGCTGGCCTCCAAGTCACAAAGATCTAGCTGCCTCCACCCTCTATGTGCTAGGATTAAAAGTCTGAGTTGCCACACCTGGCTGTGTGATTTTTAATTGTGTGTGTGTGTGTGTGTGTGTGTGTGTGTGTGTGTGTGTGTATCTGGGGGTTATGGTTGTGGACCTGAGTGCAGTGCCAGAGGAGGCCAGAAGAGGGCACTAAGTCCCCAGGTGTTTGAGTTCCAGGGATCTGTGTGCCTCTTGGGGCCAATGTGGGCAATCAGACTCCAGTCCTCAGCAGAAGTAGCACTTGCTCTTAACCACAGGGCCATCTCTCCAGCTCCCCAGTGACGCTGTTTGCATTGTACTAGGGACTAAGCTCAGTGCCTTGGGTGTGAAAGCACATGCCCTACCACTGAGTTACACCCCGGAGTCTGATAAAATGAGACATTTGACCTTCTCTCCTCATACGGCTTTTTTTAGCCTGACGTGGGGTTCATACTGACGCTACCTCCTTAGTTTGGATTGCCCCAGCCCAGTTGCTCACAGGCTGCATGTGGAGTGGTTCTGGAGTTGCATCAGCCACAAACAAAGCCTGATTTCCTTGTCTGTGGCTGTGGGATAACGCCCACCTCAGGTTCCATAAGGATAAAATGAACAGTGTGGAGGTGGGTGGTGGCTTCTGCCTTGGAGGTTTGTTATCGCTGTGCATTCAGGAAAGGTTGTCTGGGGACTCTGCTCTCTCGGGTCGGGCTCCTGTGGCATCATCTACATTAGGAGAAGCAAAGGAAGTCATTTAGTTACACCAAAGTGTCTGCGGGAATGGAAAGCTCTCATCCTCCCAAGTGTGTGCAGAGGGTGGGAAGGAAGGAACATTGGCTGAGCTCATTTGGTTGAAGAGACTTTCGCTAGTCTGAATTGGATCTGTGTTGTTTCAGTCATGGGGTGGCTAACTTGGTGGTAGTGGGGTGGATGTTGACATGATCAAGCAATGCGTGAAGGTAGAGTGTTCTTCACTTCTGGGCATGTCCATGAGCATGTTTTCAGAGAGAGAGCCAACTGAGCGGAAAAGAACTGCTCCCTGTGTGGGCAGGGCTGGCCCCGGGAAGAAGTTAGCCATCTTCTGCTGAATTAGCCGTTTGCTGCTGCTGCTCTCCTCTTCGGTCTCCAGGTTGCTTGGTCTTTAGGCTCTGGGATCCCCACCAGTACCCATTGATGCTTTAGTTCTTTGGTGTCTGCCTGGGGGCTTCATCGTTGCCTCATTGGTTGAGGCTTCCCGCTTAGGCTGAATCGCACGACTAGCTCGTAGAGCAGGACTTTTCACATCTGTGGTCTTGCAAGCCATTCCATCAAGTCCAAACACCTATGTAAGTATATACATAAACATGTAAGTGAGTATATTCACACATCACTCCTAGGTTCAGGTTGTCACAAAGAAGCCCACAGGAGATATTGTAAGCACAGGGTCTCATGTCTCAGGTTGGTCTCAAATTTCTTGTCCGTCTGTGTCCGCCTCCAGAGGGCCAAGATTACAGGTGTGTACTGCCACAGCCAGTGCCCAAGATTACAGATGTGTACTGCCACAGCCAGTGCCCAGCATTCAAATTTGCCTGAGGTTTGACCCATTTTTAGGTGTGTCAAAGTTCTAGACGATTTTTTAAATGTCAATTTCTATATGGCTGTAGATTCAGACTTAGGGTTTCAGTCTTGTAGTGATAGGAGCAGCAGGGCTGCGTCCCCGGCACCCAGCAGCCCGCATGGCTAGCTTATGCCCAGAAATAATTACACGGAAACTGTATTCTTTTAAACACTGCCTGGCCCATTAGTTCCAATTTCTTATTGGCTAGCTCTTACATATTGATCTAACCCATTTCTAATAATCTGTGTAGCTCCACAAGGTGGCTTACCAGGAAAGATCTTAACCTGTGTCTGTCTGGAGTAGGAGAATCATGGCGACTCCCTGACGCAGCTTCTTTCTCCCAGCATCCTGTTCTGTTTACTCCACCCACCTAAGGGTTGGCCTATCAAATGGGCCTAGGCAGTTTCTTTATTAATAAGAAATCACTCCCACATCATTTCCCCTTTTTCTGTTTAAACAAAAAAGAAAGGCTTTAACTTTAACATAGTAAAATTACATATAACAAAACAGTTATCAAGTAATAATTACAGTTACAATATTTATTATCTACTTTATGTTTTATCATAACTAAGGAAAACTACAACTATGTATCCATTCTTCAACTCCATCAAAGATTCCAGAAGGATATAATATTACCTAAGCAAACAAGAAATCCAAAGCTCTAGAAATGACAGAGACATCTTGCTCCCTGGACAGTCACCCAAAGTTCCTCTGTACCGTTGGGGCATCCATCTTCGGCCTACAGGCCCATAGTATCCAGCAGACATTCTCATCAAGCAAGAAATTCCAAAGACAGTTCAGTCACTTTTTGCTGTGTCCTGCAGAATGTCTCACAGACTCTTTCATGAAGCAGGAACCCCAAAAGGTCATCTCACCTTTAGGCAAGTTCAGCAGTCCTCTCTCTGCGGGTTCTCTGTGTCCAGTTTATGCAACAGTCCAGGCAAGAGCAGTTTCTTGCCCAAATGGCTATCAAACTCCATAAGGATTCTCTTCGATGCCCATCTTCCTCTTGAAATAGATTGGTGCTGCCAGGAGCAAATGTGTCTCATTGTCATGAAAAACCCTAAGTTATTAAAATATCTTAAATGCCATATTCTGCAGCCTTTGAAAGATATGAAGAATGCCTATCTAACTAAAATATCTCTCTATATATCTAGAAAATCTAACTAACATGACTACAAGCTTAAGTATTAGCGATGATTATCCATTAACAACCTATATTTCCTAATTATACATTACATTTTTAAATGAACTACACAATCACAATACCTTAATCAAGATCAAAAATACATATACATATAACAAAATTGACCTTAAAATCCATACCAATGCAAATTATTCATATCTATATCATATCCCCCTTTAAATGTAAAAGAACATTTATAAACAATATTTGGGAACATGGGCGTAGTTTTTTCTCTCCAAACTGCTTCCTGCTGAATAGGGGCGTCGTTAATTAGGTCGTTCATGATATAACCTGTGTGCTAGTTTCATCTCAGTTGGCAATTGAGCGAAGCAATTTTTTGAGGGTGTTCACAGCAACCTTTCAGGAGGGCGTGGTCTATCATACCAAATCGGAATAGATGCAATCCACAGGGTCACATCCTCTGTGAAAACAAAAGAAGGACTTTTCCAAAGCATCATAACCTTAGATCCAAATTCTGAAGTCAAGATACCTTTAGAACATATGTGCAGGTTCAGCTTAGCAGCCCATATAATGAAATGTCTCTCTGTACTTAGCTCCTTCACAGTCAAAAATTTTAAAGAAAACACAATGTACATAATCCAGACTCTCTGTGAATTTTCCATTTTTACGTGGCTTATTTTTCTTTATTTCTCTTAATCTATAACTATCTGAACTCTGTCTCTTTAAAGACTTTACCCTTTTTTTTAAACCATTAACTTTATTCTCTATATTCTTTTTCTTCTCTCTCTCAAGCCTACGTACATTCATCCAACAGTGTGGTCTTTTATGTCTGAATCTGTTTTATTGTGAATCTGTAACATTTTTTTTTTTTTACTATCCAGGAGCATTTTTTAAAATGTTAAGCAGTTTTTAAAAACTTAAGTTGCACCATGTACAGGTAATACGGTACCGTCTGTGTCCTGCCCAGTCGAAACCTTAACTGTGCTGTTATTACAGTAATTACGGTAGTTCCTGCCTGAGGTCAGCACAGTTCAGCATGGAGCAGCCGCTCCTGTCTCAGATCCATTTAGTGCCCCTGAGCTGAGCACAGTTCCAGGCACACAGCAAGTCCACATTGGCGTTGCAGTCAGCAGTTTAACTCAGACTGAGCGTGCAGCACAGAAACTCTTTTCATCCAAGTTACAGCCAAATCTGACACACAGAGCAATGGGCAGTCTGAAAACACGTCTCTGTAAGGCGGCAGGAATCCACCATGTTCTTCTGCCTGCCTAAGCCTGATTCTGCCTTCTGCCCAAGTGCAGGCAGAGAGCGCTGAGCCATCTGCACCGTCTCAGAGCACTCTCCTTCCGATCCCAAGTGGAAACAGAAACATCCAGTCCCATAAAAGCCCTTGAAATGCTTTAAAGCCAGAGTTTGCAGTGGGGGCACAGCCCCAGGAAGCCGCGCTTTAAAATGACACAGCGTTTTTTTTTCTGCTGCTGTTGCCGAAACAGGAAATCTCTCTACAGCATACCACCAACAAACAGCAAAATTCTGTGTTAAACTCTCTCTCCCTTATTTTTAAGCCTTCTCAGGTTAAGTGGATTTAGCCCATCACGTCTGGGCGCCACTCTGTAGAGGGAGCGGCAGGGCTGCGTCCCTGGCACCCGGCCGCCCACATGGCTTATGCCCCGAAATAATTACATGGAAACTGTATTTTTTTAAACACTGCCTGGCACGTTATCTGTAGCCTCTTATTGGCTAGCTCTTACATATTAATCTAACCCATTTCTAATAATCTGTGTAGCTCCACGAGGTGGCTTACCAGGGAAGATCTTAACCTGCGTCTGTCTGGAGTGGGAGAATCATGGCGACTCCCTGACTCAGCTTCTTTCTCCCAGCATCCTGTTCTATTTACTCCACCCACCTAAGGGTTGGCCTATCAAATGGGCCTAGGCAGTTTCTTTATTAATAAGAAATCACTCCCACATCACAGTCTATCAACAGCCATAGGGTCAGAGCACTCTAAGGTGATAGAGGAGGGTCATCACTAAGGAAAACTGCTAGGAGTCCCAAGTCTTAGCTGGGCTTTAGCTAAGGCACAAGCCCCTCTGATTGTCCCTCTCTAGGTCTTTCTTTACTTCTGAATCTTCTCTGGGGACGCAAAATTAAACTCCTCTTGCTTTGGCTCTTTATGAGTTTGGTTTTGGGTTTATTCATTTGCTTTGAGGCAGTCTTTCTGTGTAGCTCAGGCTGCTCTGGAGCTCCCGATTCTGCCTCTGCTGTCTGATGGCTGGGGTTACAGTTGTGGCCCACGCACTACTATTAAACTCATTCGTGGGAGCTTTCCAGTTGCTGCCTGCCCCCTTAGTCTGTACAGAGTGCAGATGCTCTCTGCCCCTGCTTGCCCCAGCACCTCAAAAGGCACGGGAAGGGTGGGACAAATGACTCACACTGGCCTCTTCAAACTGGGGAATTCAGGTTGGGCCCAGGGCCACTCTGGAAGGAAGAACCACACACAGACCTTCCTCTTCTGGTTTCCATAGCAGCCCCCAGCCCATTGGACGGTGCTGCCCACACTGGGGCAGTTCTCTATGTCCACGGAACGTCATCTCGCCCTCACCCACCCATGGCACAGGTGTTCCTTGGGCTTGCAGGCTGCTGGCATTGCATGATCATCCCCTCTTGAGTTCTCTCTGTTAAAGGCTGTGTTGACTAGAAACCATTTATTATAAAATTCACCTCCGTGATGTTTCTTTATCATATTTAGGGGTCCCAGATTTTTATACCTCTTTCCCTGTACTTTGTCAGTGAGGACACTTTGTGGAATCAAACTGAAATATGTAGGTTTCTCAGAGGCTGACTATGACCTAGGCTCCGTAAAAAGTGTGGAGACTTTTAATGGCCCTTTCACCAGTGAGAGGATCTGGCCCAGAGATCTGAAGGAGCTTGTTCATTATATTAACTCTGTTTACTTGAACATGATCATAGAAGCAGTGGTTTTCTTCCACCCAGCATGCCTGCCTTTGAAGAAATAATCTCTCTCTTCGCTATGCATGATGACTCTAGATAGCCCTGAGTTGAAGTACCAGATCTGCAAGTGACCTGGAAGCTGGGGGTGGGTGGAAGACCTGCTGTGGGGAACATACACACATGAGGTGCATCCCGTCACTGGACAGACCCTGACAGAGACTGACTGACTGGACGCTTCTTTCTAGTGTTCATTCCTTATTTACCTTCCTAGTTGCAATCTCTGTCTACAGGGATATTTCTGGGGGTTTAGGACACCGAGTCATTTGACTTAGAGATTTGGTTCTTTTAAATAGAAAATGAGGTAGGAAGCCAAGCATGGTGCACACCTTTATTCCCAGCACTCAGGAAGCAGAGGCAGGTGGATCTCTGTGAGTTCAGGGCCAGCCTGGTCTACATAGACAGCTACATAGTGAGACCCTGTCTTGAAAATTAATAAGTAAAAAAAACAAATTAAATAAATAGAGAGAAGAGATAGCTTGGTTGTAACAGCCAAGTCTTACTATATTAATATCTCAGCGTAAATCATACTTCAAAATGAGTCTGATATGCAACCCCCAAACATGCCACTTTAGCAAAGACAACTGTGACTCAACAGACCCGTCAGCTTGACTTTTCCTTTGAGATGGTATGCAACAGTAACTTCACCTCTGTCTGCTGAGCCATCTCTCTAGCCTACTATCCACCATTTTAAACACTTCCAAACATCTGTCACTTCCAAAGGACTCCAAATCCATCTAGCAATTTTCCTCCAGTGCCACCACCTCCTCTAAGCCCTGGCAGCCACCAGTCCATCCAAAGTCCGCGTCGGTTTACCATTCTGGAAATCGCCCATGAGTAAAACCATTTACCACATGGCATGCTGTGTCTTTCACTTAGCCTCGTGTTCATTTTGCTGTAACAGGTATCAGAACTTCTTTAGTCTGTGTGGAGAGATTAATGTTCACAAACACCACACACATGCATACACAACAGACACAAACACCACACAAACACCACACACACATACCACACACACACATGCACACACACACCACACATGCAAATGCACATACCACACATGCAAACATACACACACCACACATACCACACACCACATACACACTCACACACAAACACTACACACCACCCACACAGATACCACACACACAAACACCACACACAATACACCACACACACACCACACACACATGCACACACACCACACATAAACGCACATACCACACATGCAAACGGACATACCACACATACAAACATATACACACACCACACATACCACACACCACATATACACTCACACACAAACACTACACACCACACACACACAGATACCACACACACAAGCACACACACAAACACCACATATCAGGCACATACACAGATACCATACCCACACACACCACACATACAAACACACACACATACACACACACCACACATACAAACACACACACATACACACACTACACATACAAACACATACACACACATACACACACACCACACACACATACACACACACAAACACCACATACCACACACACACAGATACCACATTCTTATTCAAACCACCACAGGAATTTTACTAACTAGTGAGTTTCCTTAAGGCTTTTTTATTAATTTTGGTTGATCTACCCAGTATACCTTCCTTTCTTCCATTCTCCTGTCCCCAATCCTGCTCATTCTTTTAACCCCCAGTGTGCCCTCCTCTTCCTTAATTTCTTGTGTATTCTACTTTCCTTTAAGCTGATGTTTAAATTATATTATGAGATAAACATCTTCTGTATGGCTTTCCATACACCCTTCCTTTGGGTTAGCCCTCCCTTCCATTCCATGGTGTCCCTTTCCTGCTTAAACTCAATTCTTAAATGTCTCTACTTTTATTTTACCTATATCGTACAATATGCCCCCAGCATGTCCCACAAAGCCCCTCTCTAGTTTCCCGAATTCCACTGTGATCCAGGTTAAACTCATAAAATGATGATTTGAAGTGAGGATCCACATATGTGCTGGTTAGTTTTTGCCAGCTTTATGTAAACAGAGTCACCTAGAAAGAGGAAGCTACAGTTCAGGAATTACCTCGATGAGACTGCCCAGTGGGCATGTCTGTGGGGGAATTTTCTTGGCTAATAATCAATATGGAGCCTACTTTTGGGTGGGGTGGGTCTCTGGGAAGTAGGCTCTAGAATGTATTGGAAAGCAGGGTGAACAAGTCAGTGTGCAGTGTTCCTTAATGGTTCCTACCTCTGCTCTGTAACACGAATGGGGGCCTGCTTGTTGGGGTTTCTGTTCCACCCTGTACCCCACAACTGTTTAGCGCCCAAAGAAAATCACACAGAGATCGCAATAAGTTATCAAGCTGATTGGCCCATTAGTCAGGCTACTTATTAGCTCTTGTAGCTTATATGAACCCATTGTTCTGATCTATTTTTGCTATAAGGCCTGGTACCTTTTTCAGCTGGTAGGTCACATGCTGCTGCTTCGGTGGTCTGGGCAGGAGTGTGGGAGTGGGAGGAATCAACTTCCTCCTTCCCAGAATTCTCCTGTTCTCCTTTTATCATTTCTACTTCCTGTCTGGTTTTTCCGCCTATACTTCCTGCCTGGCCAATCAGTGTTTATTTAAAACATGATTGACAGAATACAGACAATTCTCCCGCACCATGCTCTGTTGGAATTTCTGCCGTGACTTCTTTCAGTGGTTGACTGTAATTGAGAGACATGTAAGACAGTAAAACCCCTTCCTCCAGAAGTCACTTTTTGTCACGGCGTTTATCACTGTACTAGAAAACAATCTATGACAGCCTGTATGAGAAGACGTACAGTGTTTGTCTTCCTGGGCCTGAGTGACCTCACGCAGTACTTTTTCCAGTTCCATTCATTTACCTGAAACTTTCAGGCCTTTATTTTTCTCTATAGCTGAGTAATTTGTGGTAATATGTACCACATATTTCTTAGCCATTCTTTAGTTGGTGGACAACGAACTTGATTCTGTTTCCTAGGTATTGTAAACAGAGCAGCAATGAACATGGATGTGCAAGGACGACACTCAGAAGACAACTTGTCTGTTCTCCCCTTCCATTCTGTGGGTCCCAGAAATAAAATTCAGGTCATCAGGCTTGGCAACAAATTCCTTTACCCACTGAGCCATCTCCCTGACTCTGTTTTTTAGTTTGGATAAGCAGGATCCTACTTTATCGTCTAGGTTGGTATTCTGTGAGATCAAGTGATTTTCCAGTTTCAGCTTTCACATAAGTGGGACAATGGTGTGTTGTTATGTTATCTGTTGTATTCAGGTTCTCTAGAGGAACAGAACTAAGTAAAAGGTGTGTGTGTGTGTGTGTGTGTGTGTGTGTGTGTGTGTGTGTGTGTAGAATTAAACCCATGGCTTTTGGCATGCCAGGCAAGGACTCCACCACTGACATCTCTAGTCCTTTGGTTTTTGTGACATAGTCTTGCTATGTAGCTCAGGCTAGCCTCAAACTCTCAATCCTTTCTCCTCAACCTTCTGAAAGCTGAGATTGTAGGCATGTCCACGTCCAGTCTAGTTTTCAAAATTTATTTATATATTGATTTTTAAATTAAGAGCATTGGCAGCTCTTACAAAGGTCCTAGAGTTCAATTCCCAGCAACCACGTGGTGGCTCATTGCAATTTATAATGGGATCTGAGGCCCTCTTGTGGCATATAAGTGTATATACAGCAAAATAAATCTTTTTAAAATAAAAAGTAGGGTGGTGGTGGCACATGCTTTTAATCCCAGCACTTAGGAGGCAGAGGCAGGTGAATCTTTGTGAGTTCGAGGGCAGCCTGGTCTACAGTATGAGTTCCAGGACAGGTTCCAAAGCTACACAGAGAAACCCTGTCTCAAAAAACCAAAACTAAAACAAACAAACAAAAATAAGAAAAATTTTAAAGCATTAATAATCATAAAGGACTCTGTGCTGTCTTTTGTTTGTTTTTCAATTTGATACAAGCTAGGGCCATCTGGGAAGACAGAACTTTAATTGAGAAAATACATCCATCCGTTTGGCCTGTAGGAGTCAGTGAGGCATTTTCTGTATCAGTGATTGATGTGGGAAGGTACAACCCACTCTAGGTGGTACCACCCCTGGAAATGTTTCTTGTACAACAATCTTCCTAATTCTATGACCCTTTAATACTTCTCCTCATGCTGTGACCACCAAAAATATTATTATTTTCATTGCTACTTCATAACTGTAATTTTGTTTCTGTTATCTATTGTAGTGGAAATATCTGATATGCAGGATAGCTTATATGTAACCCATGTAAAAAGGCCATTTGACCTCAAGGGGTCATGACCCACAGGCTGAGAACCACTGTCCAGTGACTTTGTCGCTTTGGGTGCTGGGATTGAACGCATGCCTTGGTATGTTCATCAAGCATTCCGCCACACAACTGCTCACATCTCCCGAGTTTGCTTCACACTTCTTTTCTGTGTGTTGACCAAAGAATCATGAGTGTCAGACCATGGACTTTGTGAGAACTAAAACGATTAGCATAAAACATAAAGATTTACACAATCTAACTTGGGCTTCAGCTGTGGTCAGACAATGATCTGGGATTTAGATAGAGTTTGGCTCACTTAACTATCTGTACAGGTTATGCGGCCCACTGTGTTCCTTCTCGTTTGTTGGTGTTAGGGACTGATCTAGGGCCTCTTGTATAAAATCCATACACTCTCCTGCCGCAATGCGCCTGCAGTCTGGCATCCCGTCTGGGATCTGAAACACATATCCTTTCAGATGCCTGACTCAGCTGGACTCTGGGGTCTTTACCAGAGTCCTTCACTGTTAAATAGTTTCCCTTCTTTAAAGAGAACTTTTCCTATTTTATATGTATGGTTGTTTGCCTGCCTGTATGTCTGTGTACCACGTGTTCAGTGCATATGGAGGAGGTCAGAAGATGATGTCAGATGCCCTAGAGCTGGAGTTACAGAGGGTTGAGTTGCCACACATATGCGATGCTCTGGAAGAGCATTCGCTGCTCTTAGCTGCTAGGCCATCTCTCCAGTCACTAAGCTTCCTTTAATCTCCACAGTGGGTATTTCCACACCTTTACTCTCTGGAACACTGATTAAAGTAGTGTTTTCAGGAACTTAGTCACGAAATTTTTGACTGAGCTGGGTAGTATAGGAGAGTGTGTAAATTGCCTTTTTACTTTCCTTTTCTTTCTTCTCATTCTTTTCCTTCCCTGCTTCCTTCCTTTCTCATTTTCTGATGCTGGAGTTTGAGTCCAGGAGCTCTTGAATGCCAGGCAAGTGATGTACACTGAGCTACACGAAGGTGGAGGGTATTTATATCACAGACAATTTAAAAATGAATCTTAGGGGAAAATAAAACTAGAATCTTGGCCAAAATAGCATTTGGCCTCTATCCTACTTCCTAACAGAGTCCTTTGTTCCCCACTGAAGCTTTGTGAGCCAGGCCTCCACTATCTGATTTCTCTCAACATTTTACAATGTCCATTATGCTCTCTTTACCAAAGTTTTCCACATTCCTCCCACAAACCAGTTTCGAAGGCCTAGGAACCATGTGATCATGTTTATCATAGTAGCAGCCCCACTCCTGCTACCAATGTTCTGTCTTAGTCCCTCTTCCTGTTACTATGACAACATACCCCGACAAATGAAATACTTAAGGAAAAAGGGGTTTGTTTTGACTCAGAGATCAAGGGTAAAGTCAATCACGGTAAGAAAAGCCTGGTAGCAGAGCATGGAGTCGCTGGGCACATCGCATTCACAGCCAGGAAGCAGATGATGTTGGTGCTCAGTTTGCTTCCTGCTTTTTGTGCTTTTCAGGACCCAGTCCCAGCAAATGGTGTTACCTACTTTTTTAAAAAAGACCTACTTATTTTATGTGTATGGGTGTTTTGCCTACAAATTTGTCTTAGTCAATGTTCTGGTTCTGTTTCTGTGAAGAGACATCATGACCATGGCAACTCTTGTAAAAGAAAACATTTAATTGGGGTTGGCTTACAGTTCACAGGTTTAGTCCATTATCATCATGATGGGAAGCACAGTGGCATGCAGACAAGGTACTGGAGAAGGAGCTGAGAGTTCTATATCTGAATTAGAAGGCAGCAAGAAGAGAGAGACATTGGACCTGACTTTAGTATCTAAAACCTCAAAGTTTACCCCAGCCACACACTTCCAACAAGGCCACACCTACTCACCTACTCCAACAAGGCCACACCTCCTAATAATGCCACTACCTGGTGACCAAGCATTCAAATCTGAGTCTATGGAGGCCATTCTTATTCAAACCTCCACATGTATGTATGTATGTATACTATATGTGTGCCTGGTGCCCCCAGAAGTCAGAAGAGGGTGCCAGATCCTAGGAACTGAAGTTATGGATAGGCCACAATGTGGGTTCTAAGAACAGAACCCAGGTCCTCTGCAAGAGCAACAAGTGCTTTGAATACTGAGCCATCTCTCCAGCCCTTACGTTCCCCACTTTTAGGGTGGATCTTCCCTCTTCAATTAACCTGATCAAAATAATCCCTCACAGGCCTGGGCAGAGGCTAAAGCAATCTAAACGGTCCCTCACAAGTATACACAGTAGTTTGTCTCCTGAGTGAGTCTAGATCCTCCCAAGACAAGCCATCTCAGTCGCTGTGAATTAGATTCCTCCAAGTGGCTTGTGTAAGTGGAATCATGGGGTGTTTGTTGCTTTGTATGTAGTTTATTTCCTTCGGTAAATGTCTTCTGTGCAGGTCTCAGTTTCCTTCTGAAAGTCCTGAATAAAGTTCTACTCCGTTGCAGAAATAGTCTGACGTAGGTAACTGCTTTCTCTCGCATTTCACCTGAGTTCACACTTGTTTCCACAGTCAGCAACTCTGACTAATGTTGCTATGGACACGGGTGTGCAAAGCCCTGCTCAGGTCCCTGCTTCTGGTTATTTTTTGGCATGTATCCCACAGTAGAACTGAGACAGAAAAATGGCCTAATTCTCTCCAGTGGTTTTTGGCCTGGTGACAAACACTATTAAATATTATAAGAGCATTGTTGATGTTTCCAATTTTGTTTTTGACACAGAACTTGCTGTGTAGCCCAGGTTGGCTTCGAACTTTGACTTTCCTACCGCAGCCTGGCCCTAGGATTATAGGCAAGTGCTGTCGTTCCCAGCTATTAATTATTACCATTGTTAATGGTAACAATAGGCCTTTATTGTAAGCATTCCTTTTAATGTTTATTTTCCCATTAACTTAAATGTTCCAGTAGGGGTTGGGCTGGGGCAATCTGACTCTAATTGACGGTTGTTAGGTCCTTCCCTGGCTCCCCTCTGCCTTGTGTGGAGGACTGTCAGTCAAGCGCTCTATCTTTGGGCTCCATAAGTATGGTTTGGCTACTCTCAATGTTTCACTGATACCCTAAGGATAGAGTGTGACCATAGTTTATTGCCAAAATGCCTGGTTGCAGAAGGCACTAATCAACCACAGAATTTCAAATTGCTTGCGCTGAATTTCTGCCTTTGCAAACCTTGAAGAACTCTAGCAGCCATTTTTGCCCATGGCACAGGGGGATGCCTTCCTTTGGTGACTCAGTAGGTTTATGACTGGTGCATAATGTCCTTCATTTGTGTGAGGAGCTCCCATGCCATGCCCCTTTTCTAGCTATAGAATAAGCAAGTTGTCTGGAACACTCTGAGTCAGCTAGGGGACCCCCTCATGCGTGGCATTGTAAGGGCTTCTGCTGGGGCTAGAGAGGTGGCTCAGTGATTAAAAGTGCATAGTAAGTACTCGTCCAGAGGACATTCGTTACTGGCACCTACCTGAGGTGGCTCACAAACACCTATAATTCCATCTGTTGGAGATTATTCCTGACTGGCCTCCACAGGCACCATGTGCACATACCCACATGCATATAGTTTAAAAATACAAATAAATCTTTAACAGCCTCTGTCAAAGTGCTGTGTGTGTTGTGTGTGTGTGCACTCTGCATGTGAGTGTGCAGGTGCATGTGCATGCACAGGCTAATGTGAAAAACCAGATATCTTCATCTGTCACTGTGCCATTGGCTGGCTGGCCAGGAAGCTCTTGGGATCCATCTGTTTCTGGCTCCTAGTTCTGGGGTTACAGGCATGTATAGCCATACCTGGCTTCCCATCTGGGTCTAGGAATTCAAACTCGGCTCCACTTGCTTGAAGAACAAGTGCTCCTCCCCATTCATTTACCTCTCCATCCCCCAGGGCTGGTGTTTTCTGGCCTGCTTTTGATAGTTATTATTAGGTCTTGAGCTGGCAATATGAAAAGGGGATAGGCAGACATGGGAGTAAAGTGGGGGCAGACATGAAGGCAGCTGTGGCAGGAGGTGTGGCAGTGAGAAGGAAGCTGCAGAGAGCATGGAATGGGGAACACGGGCTGCAGAAGACAGCTGTGAAGAGGTGAAGACAAAACCCCCCAAGTCTTAAACGCCAAGAGTCCCAACAACCTCTGTCAGAGAGCTGTAATCATACAAGGAGCCAAGGGTCCCAATACCTAAGGCTGTTTAGGGCTTTAATATTTGTAATGGTAAAAATAAAACACTGCCCATGGGACAGCAGATCCCAGGCAGGGAGCCACGCGGTAGGTGAAAGCTGGAGATGGATAGGTATGCCATACAGAGTGAGAATGGGTATTTATTTAGTGGGTTATGGAAGGAAAGGGGGGAGGGAGGGCGAAGAGGGACAAGAAGAGAGAGGGGAAGTGGGGAGAGGAGAGCAGCCACGGCAGCAGCCACGGCAGCAGCTATCTCTTTGGGAACAAATACAAATGAAGACAAGGACAAATCTGCCACACTCATTCAGACCTCTTCAATGAGCTGGATCTATGGCACAGGGCTGAACCTTCGGCACTCAGGAGCCTAGGACAATTGGATTCAGAGATTAAGGTCAGCCTAGGGATGCCAAATTACTCAGAGCAAGCCCCTGTCCCCCAAACAAAGCCATGTGTGGCATAATTCCTGCTGTGTTCTGTGTTTTCCTCTATGTTCTCTGTTGCCCAGGCAGGCTTCAAGCTCCTGGGCAAGCTTAAAGTTCAAGCTCTCCTCCTAATTTATGCTCCAGAGAAGATGGGACAGCACATGCACCACTCGACCTGCTGGAGAACTTCTTACCTCTCACACTGTAGCCCAGGGTGGCCTAGAATTCAGCAGAATCTTGAGTTGTGACAGGTTTCTTGCCTCAGATTTGCAAGGCCTGGGATTACAGATGTAAGCCACCACACACACCTTTTCCTGACGGACTGATTCTGCACCATCAGAGCACCCTGTGCATGCTGCCTCCCTAGAACTTGTCTCACTGGTGGTCTATTCGAATCTGTCCTCCCAACACTTCCATTCCCCTATGAAACTTTCTTTTTTGATCCCAAGGGTATTAAATATTTGTTGAATGCATGATGTTCATTTTTTGAGAACTTGGAAAAAATGTAATTTTATGTGTATGGATGGTTTTGCATGCATGTATGTCTGAATACATATACATGACTAGTGACCCTCAGAGGTCAGAAGAAAGAGTTGGATCTCCCAGAACTGGAGTATAGATAAGGCTGCCGTGTGTGTGTGGGGGGGGGGGGGTCACTGTGAGCATCATGGCACGCAGGGAAAAGAACCTGGAAGAGGTATGAATGAAAACTTGGTTCAGCCCGACTTAGTCAAGCAGGCTAGATCAAATTTCTAGAGAGTCTGATGCCAGATGGTTTATTGCCAGCATATATAAACACAGTATAATTTGGGGGAAAAAAGTTTCCTAGTGTAATACAGCTATAACCACACCAAAACTCAACACGAAATACATGTCATTTCTTCCAAGAAGATAGGTTTAGAGAGAAGCTACCTGTATTAGCTTAAGGACCTAAAATCTAATGTGATCTGACTGAGACAGCATAGGAGTCAGCAGGCTATCTCACCTAAGGCTTGGTTCTATCAACTGGGAGCTAAATCTAAAGGTCTAGGGAGAGACAGAGTCTGAGATACTCTTTCTGGAGGATTTGTTTGAGGTCTGGCTCTACAAATAGCAAAGGTCACCAGGTCATTAACAACACCCACTCTCAGCTTTCTGAGTGGAATGGTATTTTATTTCCTCCATTGAGGAGACGACCTTACGTGTTTAACATTCTTGGTTTCCTTAGTGCTTATCTGCAAATACAAGGACCTTTGTGCCCTCAACAATGTGGGTACTGGAAACTGAACCCAAGTCCACTGGAAAAACAGAGGACTATTAACTCTGGAGCCATCTCTCTAGCCCCACATTTTGGAAAACTTTTTATCTTGACATTGCTACACACTCAAAAGTAGCAAAATATGAGCCCATGATGGCTCATCAGGAAAGGAACCTGCTATGCAAGCCTCCAAAACTCCCCTGGTAGTCACAGAAAAGTGGAAGGAGAGAACAAAATCTGCCGAGTAGCCTTCTGACCTCCACACAAGTGCTGTGGCATGAGCACTGACTGCTCAACACACACACACACACACACACACACACACACACACACAGAGAGAGAGAGAGAAAGAGAGAGAGAGAGAGAGAGAGAGAGAGAGAGAGAGAGAGAGAGAACATCAAAACACATTCCTTGAAAACCCCTCATATGACTTTCCCATCTTAGATAACTATAGTTTATTATCAAATCTATGAAACTGGTAGGCATAAAGCAATTAACTGGACTGCAAACCTTGCATCATTTTTTTTTTTTTTTCAAGACAGGGGTTCTCTGTGTAGCTTTGGCTATCCTGGAAAAGGTTTTGCACAGAGGTCTGCCTGCCTCTGCCTCCCGAGTGCTGGGATTCAAAGCGTGCACCACCACTGCCGGTCTGTTTTGATTTTTGAGGCAGGGTCTCACTATGCACTCCTGGCTGGTTTATACCGAGCAACTGCCTGTCTGATTACGAAATGCTGAGATTAGGACCTGTACCACTAGGACCAGATTAAACTTCATATCTTTATAAAATGTATCATCATAGTCTTGTGAGCTATGAGTTCTATATGCACACAATGAAAGCGCAGAGCAGTTGTTACTACTAAGAAGTTTCTTGTGCTAGGTGTTCACAACGACTTCAGTTACCTAGATTTTCTTTGTAGATAAATACATTGTATATGAGCTCTGGAATGCATTGAGGACCCTGCGAATTCTCTGTACAAATCCAGTACTTTAAAATGGTTTCATGTGGTTTAACTTTGAACTCACTATTTAGTCAAGGGTGAACTTGAACTGCTGATTTTCCTGTCTCCAGGCTCCTGCCAGCTCAGATGAGGGCGTCTGCCTTTTTGCCTAATGCTTTTATCTTGTTGTCATCTCTATTCCCCATACTGGATTTGTTTCAACAGTGGAAGTTAGGAAGCAGGCAATTCGGAATGTCTTTTTTTCTGTGACAAGTATCTTCAAACAAATCTACAACTTTCTGCTTGTTAACAAGTCACGGCAAGTTACAAAACAGACGCAGACCACAAGTACTTGCTGCTGCAAGCTACGCTTTGAAACTTGGGGCACGAAGGGTGGCCGCTGCATTGCAGTAAAAACTGGCGGGAGGCGTCACTTAGGGAGAATGTCCTCGGCACCCATTCGCTCCCCAACTGCAAGACTGCCAATAACGTCCCAGGCCTTAGCAAACTGAACGTGCTTTGAAAAGCCAAGGGCGTTGGAAACTGGGACTAAGGAAACAGAGCCCATCCAGCAAACGGCCGGCCATCCACCACCCCTAACTTCAACTCCCCGGGGTGTTGTGTTGTTTTGTTCCGTCGGTCCCCACTCCTGACCAAGCCTGCAAATATCTGTATCTCCCGGAGACACCTCGAGGAGAAACAACTGCAACAGCACAGAATTCCCGATGCCGCTGCAGAGAGCTTTTCGGCACCGCTCTTCCCAGACCACGCCTGAGCCCCGGCAGCTGGGTGGCCCGGCGACGCCGCTCCGCGCACGCGCCTTGGCAGCCCGGCGGTCGCCCGGGAAGCCCCGGCCCAGACGCCAGCGTCACCTCGCGCCGCCTCCGCCCTTCCTGCTTTCCGTTTCCTTCCCGCGCCTGCGCGGCTCCAATTGTTTTGGCTTTCCGGTGGGGCAAAGGAAAAGGGCGCGGTGAGCCCGATGAAGGCGGGGTCCGGCCGCGGGCACCTGGGAGCCGGCCGAACGGCCGCAGGAGCGGGCCAGGACGCAGCGGACGCGGGCGGAAGGCCGTGACGGCCCAACCCGGGAGGCGCGCGGAAGCGGGGGCGGAAGCGAGCGGCCCCGGGGTCCCCCGCAGCGCCACGCCCCCGCCGTGCGTGCGGCCGCGTGAGTTGCTCCCCGGCGGAGCGGCGCGCGGTGAGCTGGGCGGCAGGAGCCGAGGTGGGCCCGGCTGGGCGCGAGGAGGCGGGCGGACTTTGTGGGCCGCGGGGGGGGGGGGGGGGGGGCGGCGGCGGCTTTCAAACCCGGGCGCTTCCGCCGAGCGCGCGGTGTTTCCGGCGCGGCCTGCGCGGGGCTCGGGGCGGCGTCCTTCCGAGGCAGAGCTGTTTTTCCCTTGCGCTGGCCGCGTGTTCGGGACGCGGCGGCCGACGGAGGACGATCGAGCCCTTGTTTTTTTTTTTTTTTTTTTTTTTTTTTTAACTTGGCGCATCGACTGTAGCCCGGAGAAACTACTTTTCAGGGGAAGGTTGGCTCCCTCGGCCTGCTTGTGCTTCACGGTGGGAAGGGGAAGCTGCCCTTTGAAACCTGTTTGCTTTAGATGGAAGTCGCGAATTTGAACTCGATTCTCAGCTTCTCCCGATGACGCTGGCGACCGGGGAACAGACTGATCTGCTGTAGTGCAGTTGTTTTGAGTTACCGTGCGCTCTCCCTTCCCCCGGCCCCAAGCCCCTGGCCTAGTAGTTTAAGATTCCTTTTTTATAGCTACTTAAAGGAAAAGGAATACTCCTTCTCCGGGCAGCAGAGCGCTAGAATTTACTTGGTGGTCCCTCTAAGTTATCTTAACAAGAAATTAAGATAATAAAATTGAAAAGACTGCTTTGTGAACAGCTATAATAGCTTTGTGAAAACGGGGGAAAAGACCGTTCTGGTCACGTGTTGTTTGTACATGAATCTGTAAGTCTGGCTCACTGAGCAACAGCCCTATCAGCAGTGTGCTCTGACTGAAATTATATTTTCCTTCTGTGAGGCAACTACTTAATACGTTTGTTTACGTTTTGTTGTTTTTTTCTCCTCGTTACTTTTGAGTTGTGAATTCTCCAAATTTGAGTAATATAGACCCGATCTTTTTTTTTTAAATATTTATTTATTATGTATACAATATGCTGTCTGTGTGTATGCCTGTAGGCCAGAAGAAGGCACCAGACCTCATTATAGATGGTTTTGAGCCACCACGTGGTTGCTGGGAATTGAACTCAGGACCTTTGGAAGAGCAGGCAATGCTCTTAACCTCTGAGCCATCTCTCCAGCCCTAGACCCGATCTTTTATAGTTGAAAGAATGCCTTGGTTTAGTCGACGCCTTTGGGTAAAGTCCTCTGTAATCTAAGGTCCATTTGAAAAGTCAAGTCAGTTGCTTGTTTTCCCCAGTCTCTGTGATGTGGAATGCGCTACTGTCCTTTCCGTCTGATAACATTCTGCCTTATTGTTTTGCTCTTTTGTTAGTCTAGCGCTTTTTCAGGTCCTTTTAGATTAGAGCCAGAAGTCGTAAAGAGAGTATATAGCCCTTGGCAACTATGGCGTTTCCGTTGATGGTCCTTTGTAGACCGTGTGTTTCCACAGTGTTACTTCCTCTTCAGATAAGTGCTGAACGTCTCCCTTTTATATCCATAAGAGCAGTGCTGTTAATTTACAGAAACTGGTAGGAGCTGAGAGGAGTAAGAGGCGACCTAGTGATTAGTGTGGCTACCATAGTGAGCATTTCTTAGTATCTATGTCTTCGGTATCGAATGTGTTTCAGATGTTTGTTTACTTCCTAGAAACCGGAGTTCTCTCTTGAGGTAGACTGTATTACAGCGTGACCTAGGCTTGCCTTGGAATCCTGCTTCCGCCTCTTGAAACTTGGGATTGTGGGCTAGCACTACTGTGTTGAATGCAGTCTTTAAAGCCAAAAGATACCCGGTTTTCCACAGATATGCGTGCTATTTAGAAAATAGTCGGCCCACCTTCCCAGCCACATTCCTAAGACCGTTGGGGCTGAGAGAATGGTTGGTTTTGCTGCCCTAAAACAAATAAAAATCAGAGTCGGTTACATACCAGTCTTAGTTTTGCAGAGTTTGAATAAAACAGATGTTTACCAACGTGGGGTGTTAGGGCTAGAGATTGGTTTCAAGCAGTCTTAAGTGATGAAGGGTGTTCCTGATGCCTTTGTCAGAGATTTGGAGTTCTTAGGTTCTTTTGTGCGAGGGAGAGATTGTTGTGGGATTTGAAGACAGTGTACTCAATGGGAACATCTCTTCTTTCCTCCACTCAATCAGTGACAATAGTGACTATGAGTGCCTTTCACTGCAGGCAGGAGCTTCCAAGAACTTTACCTTTGTGGTTTACTTGTTTATTTGTTGAAACATTGGGAATGCTAAACAATCACCCTACTTATTACTGAACTATAGCCCCAGCCCTTGGTTTGGTTTTTGTGACAGGGTCTTCCTGGGTAGCTCAAGGTTGGCCTGAGCTAGATGGACTCCCCAGCCTATTGAGGGTATGCTCAGCATCAAGTTTTTAGTTTTGTTTTTCTGTAAGGAAACACATTTTAGTAGTTACAATCAATGTTAAGGGGTTCTGCCCCTTGCAGCTCTATATAAAAGTGCACTTACATAACTTGGGGTATTAGGAAGGACAGTTGATTTAAGCACTATTAATGTACAGAGCAGTTCTTGGTTCTCTTGTCTGAAACTGTCTTCTCTTGTGGCTGGAGAAACTGACTTCAGAAAATGGAGTGTTGCTAGAAAAGTTTGGGTCAGCTTTGCGTCAGTCAAGCCTGCCTCCCCCTTCTTGAGACACTGAGTAAAATGGAGGTAAAGGAGTGATAATCCAAAATGGTCCCTGTGCTCAGTTATTCTGTCGTAGGCTGTGGTAACTTCCTGATCATGATACAGCTTAGGAGCTTGTCCTTGAATTTACGGAGTGCAGATCACTAACCTGATTGAGATGTGCTCGCCTCTTCGGTTTGAGGAAGGCACACTTAAGAACAGGCTTCAGGTTTTATTAGGATAGGAGAAAGTGCTGAAATTTATTAAATTTGGTATTTATTTTTTTTTTCTGTTTAGTTTTGGAACCTGCCCTGAACTCACTCTGTAGACCAGGCTGGCCTCGAACCTCCCAAGTGCTGGGGTTAAAGGTGTGCACTACGACTTCCCAGCTCAAATTTGATAAATTATTTCTTTTACTAATTTTTATTTGAATTTTATGTACATTGGTGTTCTGCCTGCATATATGTCTGTGTGATGGTGTGGGATCCCCTGGAACAGGAGTTACAGACAGCTGTGACCTGCCGTGTAGGTGCTGGGACTTGAATCTGCATCCTCTGGAAAAACACCAACACTCCCAACCACTGAGCCATCTTGCAGTCACTTGATAAATTCTTTAAAAAAAAAAAAAAAAGACCCATCAGTTTTTTCCTCCCTCGCACCTGTTTCTTATCATAGCTCCAGAAACTCCCTTGTGTGGCGTGTGTCATTAAAGATCAAGTCGTGAGCTGGGCATGCTGGCAGGCACACTTCTCCAGCAGAGGCAGGCGGATCTCTGTGGCTTGGAGGCCAACCTGGTCTACATAACAAGTTCTTCCAGCACAGCCAGGAGTACATAACAAAATAAAGCAAAAAGATCAGATATCTTTTCTAAACATTCTCAAATTTTGGTTGTTTTAGTAACTTTAAAGGACTACCCCACTTAGTCCTCCCAAAGGAGGGACCTCTTTCAAAGAGAGGCTTGTTCAGTAGCTGTGCCATAGTGCCTCTGGCTTTAATTTGTCTGCACTGACATCAGCCATATCAAGATTAATCTTGTTAGGCTGATAAATTTCATAATTCAGACAATTATGAAAATTCAGACAAGTCTGTACAACTTAAAAACCAATTTCTCTTAACTAAAATATGATTTAGAACTGAGCATGGTGGTTCATGTGTGTGCTGTTGGCATTGGAGAAGTTGAGGCAAGAAGATCAGATCAAGAAGAACCTGGATTATATGGAGTACTCCAGGACAGCCAGACCCAGCCTGAGATACTGTTTTTGAAACACACACATTTTATCAAAGATAAAAAGAAGGAGCTGTACTTGGTACTGTGACCTTGTAACTGGAATCTCTGGGGCTGATACCATGTGGAGATTTGGCCTTTGAGAGGGGGCTACAAAGTTTCACCAGAGATTGGGCCACTAAAAGTTGTTCACAATGTGTCCAGTGCTCTGCTTTCAGCATTGTTCAAGTATGATACTCTAATCCCAGAAAAAGCAGCGGAAGAGCTCTCTTTATTCCCATTTCTATGTATGAGCAAACTGAGGTGCAGAGCTAGTGAGCTGCAGAAGTGGGCTTCCTCCCAAAGTAGTTTGAGTTTGTGTTTTTGCATGCTCATGTGTGCACGCATACACACCATTTAATACTTATTGTCCAGAATGTCTTGGATTCTTTCTAACAAATTTTCAACTTTCTATGTGACAGACACTTGCATTATTAGAAGATGGAAGCCCACTCCCTAAAGAAAGACTTTCTTTCGTCGCTGTATCATTTCTTTGAGAAAATTTTAGCTGGTGTCTTAGTATGTGCTCAGGCTAAGAACTTGCTGTCCTCCTGTTTTATTATCCTGAGTAGCTGAGATGAGCATGTGCTTCATACCCAGCTTACTCACTGCCCCTCTCTCTCTCCCTCCCTCTCTCCCTCTCCCTCTCTCTCTCTTTTCCCTCCCTCCCTCCCTCCTTCCCTCCTTCCCTCCCTCCCTCTCTCCATGTGTGTGTGTGTGTTTATGTGTTTCCAGTGTTGGGATTGCAGCCAGAACTTTACTTGACTGCACTTGCAACCTATGTTTTACTTTTGACAGGCAAATAATAACATATATTTGTGAGGTACAATGTAAAATTTAGAGATTTGTTTTTTAGTTAGGTATGTAAGTCTGAATGTGGGTATGTGCACGTGTATGTGGGTGCTCCAGGAGGTGAGAGTTGTCAGATACCAGAGGCTGTTGACATTGATGCTGGTGCTGGGAACTCCGCTTAGATCCCCAGAAAAGCAACATAAACCCTTAACCTCTGAGCCATCTCTCCAGCCCCAGCTTAATGTTTGAATGATTAAATCAAATTATTTTAATATGTTCATCACCTCAACTACCTAGGGAGATAGAAACATTTCAAGTCTATCCTTAGCGGTTTTTATGTATGTATGTATGTATGTATTTATTTTGCTGTTTGAGACCGTATCACTGTAGCCCAGCTGTATTGGTTTCTATTCCTCTTTCTCTTCCTCTGGCTGTGATCAAATGGCCCAACCAAAGCCACAGGAGGCTTCCCGGTTATAGTCCATCATGGCTGAGAGGCCACAGCAGCAGGTGTTAAGTGCATCCACGTTCAAGAGAGAGACATTGCTAGTGCTCAGCTTCCCTCCTCTCTTGTGTCCAGTCAGAACCCCCTGCCACACCTTGCCTTTGTGTTTGTGGTTTTGAGACAAATCTCTTCCTGTGTAGCTCAGGTTGGCCTCCCAAGAGCTGAAATCAGGTGAGCACCACCACACTCAGATAGTAGGGTGTTCGGTTGGTTGGGTTGTTGTTGTGTTTTTTTGGACATGGTGTCTTGAACCCTTAGGCTCAGGCATTCTTCCTGCCTTGGCTGTTGGCTGGGATAACAAGCGCTTATGTGTGCCTAAAATATTTTTGAATCTCTAACTGCCATTCTCAACATGTGTGTATATCTAGAGGAGGAATGTTTTCCTTGCACTTTTGGGGAAAAATTATTTTCAGAGCTCACTGAACCAGGAATAGCACTGTTTGAATAGGTAAGAGGTGTTAGATGAATCAATGTGTGGTGGCTCATGTCTGATATCCCAGCACTCACTGAGGCTGGAGGTTTGCTATGAGTTTGAAGCCATTTAGAACTCAGTTCCAGACAACTTGAACTATAGAAACATTGTCAAAAAAAAAAAAAAAACACCAATACCAAAAAGTATTTCAATTTTGAAAAGAAGTGTAATATGTACAATATGTACAGATAAGGTTAACTAAAATCATACTTAGTTCAATTTGCAATAATTTAAGGCTGTACTTGCTTACTTGTCTTTATGATCTAAAGAGAAAATATTCTAATAAAACATATTTTAGTCAGTAGCTGTTCATCCTGAAATACTGTAAAGACACTGTAGCTCCTGTATTCACAGCATTCAGGAATCTGAGGCAAGGGTACCCTTGGGCCAGCCTGAGCCACATAGTAAGATCCAGCTCCCCACACCACCCCCCCAGCTCATGTGTTAAAGTGCCTGCCTAGTATACAGGAAGCCCTGTATTTCCATAAACCAGATGTGGCACACCCCTTTAATCCCAGCGCAACAACAAGAACATAAACACCACTACTAAAAACAAAACTAGATTAAAACAGTGGTATGGTCAGTTTTGTGAATGGGATTCTATTAAACCAAGCCCATTCGGTTGTATGCTGCCTTTGGGATGGAGGTGTGAAGGAAATATAATACATGGTTTTTTTTTTTTTTTTGGTTTTTTTTTTTTTTTTTTTTTTCCGAGACAGGGTTTCTCTGTAGCTTTGGAGCCTGTCCTGGAACTCCCTTTGTAGACTAGGCTGGCCTCGAACTCACAGAGATCCGCCTGCCTCTGCCTCCCAAGTGCTGGGATTAAAGGCGTGCGCCACCACTGCCCGGCCTATAATACATGTTTTGAGAGTTTTTTTTTTTTTTTTTAAGCTAGGTAACTTTCATTTCTCAACAAAACCCAGAATATTTAAGTAGGTAATAAATTTTCCCTTCTCAGTGTGAACTGTTTGTTTTTAGTGGTGGACAAGTACTTGCTGGGTCTGCACATTTTACTTTCTCTGCAGAATTTCTTAAGGCAAAGAGTAAAATGCTCTCTGTGCCTGCCAATAATTTGTAGTTTGAGCAGGGCATAGTGGCACAGGCCTGTAGTCCCACTACTACTGGGGAGTTGAGGCAAGAGAATTTCAACTTAGTGGCCAGCCTTGGCAATAGATAAAGATCTCTCCAAAACAAAAAAACCAAACCCTAGCAAACCAATGCCCACATTTGGAGCTCAAGCTGACCCTATCTCACTATAAAACAGCCTGGGCTGGAGTGTCAGCAGCTTATTTTAGTAGGAGATACAAGGCCTTAGGTTTGTCCCCATCTCCCTTAGACAAGCTGACAGGTAAAGGAAAGCTGTGCTGGGGAAATGTTTTCTATACCAGCTTGTCCTACAGTTAGTTACCTGTCCACCCTTCTGCCCTCACGTTTTCCCTGCTTTCTAAGAGACTTTAAAAGTCAGCTGTAGTTTTGGCTGTGATTTGTAGCTGACAGTAAATGTACTTGGTATTTGGGAGCTTTAGTGGTTGGCAACTCTTCTCAATGCCTCAAGCATAATTAATTATTGGATTATGCTTGAGGCACTGAGAAGAGTTGCCTGCACATGGTAAATACTCAATAAAACAATAGTCGGATTCATTTTGTGTAGTGTTAATTTATCTTCAAAGAAACAGTTTCTTCAATATTGTTCAGTAAAGGATGCCAACTTCTATTGATAAGGCATGTATGATTTCTTGTTATTGCTGTGCTGAGAATTGAGACTATGGACTTGAATATGCCAGGTATGCACTCTGTGGTTATGCTATATCACCAGTCCTTTAATTTTAGATATAAGATAAAATGATATGCAAAACAGCTGCTGAAAAGAGAAAAAGGTGTATTGTCACATGGTACATAATGTAGGGTAGTGTGTGAAACTTGCTGCTATGATCAAATGCTTGAGAACAGCTTGAAGAAGAGGTTTGATTCATTGTGACTGGAGGATATGGTAGCAAAACAGCTCACATCATATAGCTCACATCTCTGGGAAGCAGAGCAATAACAGGAAGGGGCTAGGGCAAGATAAAGCCCCCTCAGTAATACCCCTTTTCTATGACCTGTTCTTCAATCAGGTCTCACTTCCACAGTTCAACCGACTCCCAATAGTCTTTCTCTAGTTCAGAGATGATCTTGTCTCTGACAAACATTTCCCTTTAGTTACTTAATATAAGTGGTTCTCACTCCAATACTCAGAGTATTTAGAGTCTTTCAGGTTTTCCTTTTTAGAGCAAGGAATTTTGTTACAGAAAATATTGGTGTTGGTGGGCATCACAGTTTGTTAATCATCCTTAGCATATACACAGCTACACAGCTCAGGTGTGGGAGTCACAGCACAACAACACCATTAAAAGATAATGTATTCATTTATGGAATGCTGCCATAGATTTCTTGGGGGGTTTTTTGTTTGTTTTGTGTTTTGTTTTTTTTTGGGGGGGGTTGGCTTTTTTGAGACAAGGTTTCTCTAACTTTGGAGCCTGTCCTGGAACTAGCTCTTGTAGACCAGGCTGGTCTCAAACTCACAGAGATCTGCCTGCCTCTGCCGCCCTAGTGCTGGGACTAAAGGCTTGCGCCACCACCGCCTGGCTTGAGGGTTTTAATACAGTATATAATAATATATATCATATTGTTACCAGGAAGAAGTCTCAGTGAATACTGAAATCCTCCTGTGTTTAATTTTCCATACACTTTTATACCCCAATACCACAGGGGGAAGAAGACAAAAGACTGCTTTAACATGATACAAAGGACAATTAGAACAGTTACTTGCTTCAATACTTTGAGACATGAAGTCATTAGCATTCTCTTGTTTAGGCAGTAAACCCATCCTAGACCAAGTATCCTGAAGGTAGCCATTCCCAAGGTCAAACCTCCTATTATTTCAAAAGAAGGAGCAGAAGTACACTTGAATATCCTGACCAGACAGGAAGTAGAGGTGGGTCAATGAGAACAGGAGAATTCTGGGAAGAAGGAAGTCCTGGTCTGCAGTCCTGTCCCAGTCATAGAAGAAACAAGATGTAACTGCCCTGCTGAATAAGGTACCAAGCCACGTAGCTAACACAGATAAGAATAATGGGCTAATATAAGTTGTAAGAGTTATGAAGCCTGAGATACTGGGCCAATCAGTTTATAACTAAAACAAAAAAATATATCCTGACCATTTTTCAGGGTGGAGTGGATCTACCTGTATGAGCCATCTTAATGTCAAAAAACACCAAGTAACCACACCCTCAGTCACAATGTGTAGCCAATTTGTTGTCGACAAGGTTGAAATAGACTTGCATTTTTGGGCCTCCACAACCTTTACACCTGTTTTTGTTACTTCCACAATTAACTTACTAGACACCTGACTGTATTATTATTAGTTTCAGCAATTGTGTAGTTTGGCCAGAAGATACATTGTGAGCTCTTTGTCACCCTAAATAATTGATACTTTGAGGAAAAGCAGTGGTTCCAATGATCATAACATAGATGTTTTATGTTAAAATTACTTTCCTTTCTGATTTTGCAGTTCAGGGTTATGAAATTTTAAATTGAGGTAGTTTGGGTAGCCACCTATTTGGATTTCCCTCTTCATTTTCTGGTTTGTAATTCCTTTGACACCACATGTTAGAAATACCAAGTTTCTAACTCCAAACATTTTTTAAATTAAACTTTTAATTCATTTGAATTTTTGCTTGTTTATAAATTGTATTATTGCTTGTTTTGCATGTATGGGTGTTTTGCCTGCATGTGCATTGTGTCATGTATATGCAGTGCTGAAGGAGGCCAGAAGAGTGCTCCAGTCCCCTGGAAATAGAGTTAAAGAAGGTTGGTAGCTGCCCGGTAGGCCCTAAGAGCTGACCCCTGGTCCTGGAAGAGCAGCCAGTGTTCTTTTTTTTTTTCTTTAGATTTACTTATTAGTGTTCAGCCTACATATATGCCTTCACACCAGAAGAGAGCACCAGATCTCATTACAAATGTTTGTGAGCCACCATGTGGTTGCTGGGAATTAAACTCGGGACCTCGGTGCTCTTAACCACTAAGCCATCCTCCCTCTAGCTCCAGTTTTTTGCTTTTATTAAGTGAATGTTATGTAGTAGAATATAGATGTGGGTTCCCCCCATTGAGTGGTGCTACTATTTCTCGATAGAACAAAATGTATGGATAAAAGCAATATAGGGAAGGGTTTGTTTTGGCTTATGGTTTTAGAGTACAGTCCATGGGGCAAGAGTTGAGATAGCTGTTGTCCTTAGGTCCACAAAAGGGAACAAGGCTCAGAAGGCTGTCGATATGACAGGGATAGCCCTCCATCCCCTCTGGGAGGCGACTTCAATGGGACAACTTTATTTCTGGGGACAAACCCTAATTTGCAGTAAGTGGCACACTCCTATCCTAGCTGGATTAGTGGGAGCATGACCCTATCAAAATGACTAGCGCACTAACCTAATTACCGTGTGGGCATCGGGGAAGAGTGTTTTCAGGGAACTATGTCAAGGGTCATCCGTGAGGTAAGTCAGGCATCCTGGCCTAGAGACATCCGCCTATGAAGGACAAATAGAGAGCAGGAAGTTTGGCTGAGGAGGGAGTCCTCCATGTTGCTGAGCTTGGTGAAAGTTCCCAGGCCATGGTAGACTGCCACCTCTGACCAGCAGGGCCTCCCACCGGTTGTCACTGCACCCCACAGTCAGGGAGCATCAAGTACTGAACACCACTGTCCTGTGACCTTTCTCCTTTCTATTTAGTATGGGAACCTCAGAGTGTTGCTTGTGCTATCAACCTTTACAATGGGTCACGTTAACTAACCCGAAATTCCTTCACAAACATATCCAGAGCTTTGTTTTCGTGGTGGTCCTAAAACTTGTAAGACAATCAAGATTAGGCATCATTAGTGATTGCCTAGCAATTCCAATATTAGTGGAGTCCCTCTTGTTTGTTTGTTTGTTTGTTTGATTTTGTTTTTCAAGACAGGGTTTCTCTGTGTAGCACTTTGTAGACCAGGTAGACCTCGAACTCAAGAACTGCGTGTCTCTGCCTCCCAAGTGCTGAGATTAAAGGCATGGACCACCACCACTTGACTAGCCAGTCAGTCTTATTTCAAATCCCATGTTGATCGTGTCTAATTTTTATGTGTACTTGGGTTTATTGGTGGTCTGTAATGCATCTTAATGTGATAGAGTCTCCAGGAGAAACTTGTTCTTTCTTCATTCAAATATTCTGACAACTTAAGTTCACACATTAAATTGGAAAACATTGTAATTTGTATAGTATTGGTGTTTTTCTGTGTAGCAGTGTTATTCTCACTCATACGCATTTCTAAAAGAAAACATGACAAAGAGCTAAATTACACACACTTGCAGTGTATATTGAGAGAAGGAGGTGTGACTGAGTGGGGGAGTGCTTGATGACGTGTTGTAAGGCTCTGGGTTCTAGCCCCAGCTCCTCAAAACAAACTGCATACTTGACACATAAATAAACAGACAAATGTACACATTAGAATTTCTTAAAGTTTTAGAAATTAATAATTTTGAATCTCATTGCTATGTAGTCTTTGTATAAATATGTCTGGAGAGTGACAACCACCGCAGAAGAGGGCATTTGTTTGAGTATTGTTTCTCCATTAAATTGCAGTCATGTGTTGCTGGCTTCTGCAATTTAAATTCTCTAAAGAACCTTAAAGTCAGCTGTTTATTCATGTGCTTATTTTCTCCAATGTTTATTTCTTGTGTGGAAGGCAAAAAGTTTAAAGTACAGCTGTTGATTTTCTGCAGCCTAGTTATTTTAAATGTTACAGACGTGAACAATTCGTTTTTCTTCTGTTTCATTTTTCTGCTAGTATCTAAAATTGATTGAAACTTCATGTAAATGTAAAGTTTATCAAAGGCTGTTGTTTTAAACATTGTATTCTAAGAGCTTGATCTATGTATTCTAACTGAACTTTTTTCTTTTTAGTTCTGCAGAAAACCTACTGAACATAAGATGTTGCAACAAAATCTACCTCCTGTATTTTTCCCTTTTATTCATGAGCTGCACAGTTGCAGATCTGAGCAGGATGTCTGGAGACTCTGTTGAAAAACTCTAGCGCAGGATGACCTAGCAAAGACTGTAAGCCTCAGGATACTTCGGATTGCGTCAGTTCTGGTTGAGTGCTACAGATAACAGCAAGTGGACGCCCTCCTTTATTTCGGAAGTATTCCTCTGACCTTCCATCAAGACGGACTTTTCTAACGTGTTCTGGGAGATATTGATGGAATGCAGTCATGTCCACTCAGGAGGAAAGGCAGGTCAATACCGAGTATGCTGTGTCCTTGTTGGGGCAGTTGAACCTGTTTTACCAACAGCAGTTGTTTACTGACATAGTGTTAATCGTTGAGGGCACTGAGTTCCCTTGCCATAAGATGGTTCTTGCAACATGCAGCTCCTATTTCAGGTGAGTAGCTGATCTTTCTTAGTTTGTAGTAACAGTCTTATTTCAGTTTTCAGTTTATTGCACTGTGTGGGCGTTGATGTGGGCAGGTATGCCGGAGCAAACGGCGGAGATCAGAGGATAACGGCCTTGCCGGATTTGGTTCTCTCCTTCCTCCTTTATGTGGATTCTGAGATGGCAACTCAGATCACCAGGCCTGCCCAACAACCACCTAACCTGTCAATAGGAATTCTTTTCAAAGTTTTTGTTTTTTAAGACAAAGTCATACTGTGTAGCGTTGGCTATCGTTAAGCTCACTATGTGAACCAAATTGGCCTCACGGAGATCTGCCTGCCTCTGTCTCCCCAGTGTTTTTACTCGGTACTTGTCAAAGCATTTCCTTTAAGGAACAGATGAAGTTTTTACAAAAGTATTAAATACGTGAAAATTGTTGAAATTGACTATAGTTTTACTTTGGGGTGCTATATTCAGTATACTGTTTTTTTTTTTTTTCTTGAAAAGAAAAATGAGATTTACTCTTATTTTTTTAAAATAGTGCATTTAGAAAATCATGGTTGTTTATAAACTGAAGAGTTATGTAACAGACTCATAATTTTTAGGGGCTAGTTGATGCTGTTTAGATGCTGTCATAAACATTAATCACAACAGAAACACCACCTTAAGGGAAATAACTTGGATAATTATTCTTTTGGTACCCCCCAGCCTTACCAGACTCCATGCAGTGCCGATGACAGTGTCGGTGCTCTCTGTGTCTTAGAACCTGGAAGTTTATAGAGTTGTGCTCTTTAGAAATAATAAGCATTTTTTTCCTTTTTTCGAGGAGAAGGGTTTATTTTAGCTCACAATTCGGGGTTACAGTCCATTGTAGACAAATAATAAAAATTAGAACTTTCAGGTTTAAGGTTCTTGAGAATAGCAACTAAGGTAAAGAAATTGCTTTTTGCTCTCTGACTTTTAAGGTGAGTTTTGCTCAGTGTTTGAAAAGAGGCAGGATGAGTAAGATAAATTAAATGTGGGCTAAGTATTTCTGCTACAGGAAAATTGCCTCTGCTGCCTATTTGTGGCAGCTGTAGCAAGGCAGACTAAATGGACTTTGAAGATTGATTTACCTAAAAGTGAAGAGATGGCACATTCCTCAGCGTGGCGTCACCAAGCCAGGGCCTGGATGCCAGTTGCCTGTGCAGTGCCAGCCACTTTGGTTTCAGTTTACGGTGTGGGTTTTCATGCAGTTTCAGACACTGCTTTTCCTCTCTGTTACAAAGCCTGTTTACAATAATCAGGTGCAGCTTTAAAACTGGAGGTTACTGAAATTTTGGTGGGTCTCAAGTGCAGACTTAGAAGCTATACATTAAAGAGCTTTGTACATGACTGAATATGCATTCTGAGACTGGAACGCAAATCTTCAGATTCACCCACCATCATCTGACCCCATGGAGCCATCGCTGGAATGATGGTCTTCTACCAGTAGGAATTCTTTTAAACGCTAAAGTTTTCATTTTCGTTTCTTAAGATTGTGTTGCTTTGACAGTTCTTGAACTCACTATGTGGACTAGCAAAATAACTCGGCAGGTAAAGACCCTTGCTGGCCAAGCCTAAGGACCCGAGTTCAATCCCTGGAACCCACAAAGTGTAAGGACAGAACCAGCCCCTCCAGTTGTATGCTGGCTTCCACACATCAACTATTGTACACGCACACAGCATGTTGTTTTGGCAGCCACAAAGTTAATGAAGAAAAAAATGAAACCATAATACAGAAAATGTTAGTAGCATTTGTCTTGCATAGTCATTTACTCTTATTTTTTTTAATAGTGCATTTAGAAACATGGTTGTTTATAAACTGAAGAGTGCTTGTAAACTGAACAGTGCTCATCATTTTTGTGTTTCAGACCCACTGTCTTGGCTGGGGTAAAAATTCAGGGCTTTTGGTTCAGCAAATGGATGTCTGAGTTTATAAGCTCTCTCTTAATGACTTAATCGCAAACTGGTTAGCCATTGTTGGGAAGAGCTCTATGCTTTTGTTATAGATTGACATCTGTATAGTCATAGAGCTACTGTTTTGTTGTCCAAGCTGGTCTCCATTGTGTGAACTTGTATGAGTCTCCTGCTTCAGCATTATTAATAAGTGAGCAAGTTATTTAGTGTTAAGTTAACTTTGAAGTCGTCTGATATGGTACCAGAACTATGCAATGCCTTTAATCCCAGCACTTGGAAGGCAGAGGCAAGCGGATCTATGGGTTACATAGAGAAACATGCATGTGTGCTCCTTCCCCACACATACACAAAACTAAGCAAGAGAAATTCAATTAATATTTTTTGTGTTATGGCTTTATTTTTTTCTTCATTAAGTTTGTGGTTGTAGCAATAGCATGTTGTTTTGTTATGTAAATTTTAATCACATTTGTTTATTGTGTGTAAAAGTTCAGAGTACAGCCTGGAGGGGTTGGTTCTCTCTTCATTTTGGGGTTCCCAGGTATTGAACTCAGATTATTAGGCTTGGGGAGCAAGGTTCTTTATCTGCCAAGTCATCTTGCTAGTATTTTCAATACTATTTATCAAGTTATTTATCTGAATTAAGATTTTTGAAAACAAAGCAGCATTAATCTTTCATTATACTGTAATATTACAATTTTAAAGGTGGCAGGTTTTTTTTTTTTTTTTTTTTTTTGGCTTTTTGAGACAGGGCTTCTCTGTGTAGACTGTCCTTGAACTCACTGAGATCCACCTGCTGCTGGGATTAAAAGCATGCACCACCACCACCCAGTACAGGCAACAAACAGTACTTTCAAGGCTTCCATTACATATAGTAGCTAATTCCTTTCATTTATTTATTTTGTGTGTACAGGTGTTTTGCCTGCATGTAAGTTCAAAACATGTATGTTTGCTTCTCATAAAGGCTAGAGAAGGGTTTTAGATCCCCTGGAACTGGAGTTGTAGATGATTGTGAGCCACCATGTCAGCACTAGTGATTGAACTCAGGTCCTGGAAAACCAACTAGTCCTATATAGCCGTCACTCGATCCACCTGTTTGTTTACTGTGTGTTGCTGTTCTACCTGCACATGTCTACACTACATGCATGAGTTACAGACAGCTGTGAGCTACAATATAGGTGCTGGGAATTGAACGTGGGACCTCTGGAAGAACAGACAGTGCTCTCAACCATGGGGTCATCTCTCCAGCCCTCAAGCCACCTTTTACAAGTTTAGATTTTATGTGTATGTTTGTCTGCATTTAGTGCCAATGGAGGCCAGAAGAGGGTGTTCGATTCCCTGGAACTTGAATCATACATGGTTGTGTGCCATTTATGAATGCTGGGAATCGAACCCAGGTCCTCCAGAAGAGCAGCCCGTGTTCTTAACTAATGAGCCATCTCTCCACCATGTAGTTCCCTTCTTTAGCTTCCATGATTTTCCTAAAGCAACCACTTAATTATTGAGTACATAGAATAGTCGGGTACGTGTGTATCATTAAGATCTTATTTTTGGACTAGTTTTTTAGCCACAAGAATTTTTTTTCCTTATGTGTCTTTTCATTGTACTGAATAGATTATAGTATATGCCTTAATAATACATCTTTCTCAAGTATTCTTAGCGTAATTCTGCCTTCAGAATTCAGGATTGTTACATACACAGCTAATTCTGCTTTTTATTCTTTTTATGTTTCTGTATGTGGCATTATTATTATTATTATTATTATTATTATTATTATTATTTTGATTTTTCAAGACAGGGTTTCTCTGTAGCTTTGGTGCCTGTCCTGGAACTAGCTCTTGTAGACCAGGCTGGCCTCGAACTCCCAGAGATCCGCCTGCCTCTGCTTCCCCCTTCCGAGTGCTGGGATTAAAGGCGTGCGCCACCACCGTCGGGCTTGTGGTATGTGTTTATTGTATGTACGGGAGTATGCGTGCCAATGTATGTGTATAGGTCAGGGCATAGGCCTCGGTGTCAGACTTAGCCTCCCATTTTGCTTGAGACAGTGTCTCCTTGTTTGGCACTAATAAACCAGCCTTGTTGGGGATTCTCCATCTCCTTGTAGAAAACTCAGATTACAGATGTGACTGGGCCTGCCTTTAATGGATTCTGGGAATTTGCATTGAGATCCTCAGTATTTGGGCAGCAAGCATTTTATCCACTAGCTGTTTCCCCAGTCTCAAAATTCTGCTTTTAAAGTACCTTGTGTTTTTCCTTTGTAGTTTGTTACTCAAATAGTAATTGTATCTTGGTAACATTGACTTATTGATTATTTTATACTCAATGATTGAGTTACTACTTGAGAATTACTCAGCATTCTATGGCTCTTAAGCTAATTACATAATTATGTAATTCGTCATTTGTTTTTTCTTTTTTTTTTTTTTTTAAGCCAGCTAATAGGGCTTAGTTGAGTAGGGTATTTGCCACCAAGCCTAACACCTGAGTTAGATTCTCTCGAACCCACATAGTGGAAGAAGACTGGCCCACAAGTTGTCTTGACCTACACATGCTCACCTTGGCACATACCCACACAGTCAGTCAGTAATTTTACATTTTTTAAGTGTCCATGGTCACATTGGCCAGACATTTGCTATTTTTGGTGTTTAGGAAGCAGTCACTTTACAGAAGGATTCTCACTGTCGTCTGTGTGCATCAGTTGTTCCTGGCCTTAGGCCCCTGCTGGTGTGAATGTAAGGAGCACTCATCTTGCACTGCTGCTCAAGAGCTCTTGTAAGTCTTTCTCAGGTTTGAGTTCTCTCTCAGACAAGTGAAGCTGGTAGCAATAGACATGCTGGGTGTCTTTTCTAAGAACACTGTCCTGACTCAGTCGTCTTTGTGTTCGTCCTTTAGCTTCGATAGGATTTCTGGGACCTGTGTTCCCTCCCTGTTTGCCTGGATTTTCGTATCTGTCTGCATTGCTCATTTTGTGTAGTGTTAGGGATCACTAGGAACCTCAGTTTATTTTGCAGTGTATCTCTTTTTTGAGGACGGGGCAGGGAAATACGATTTCAGCTTATAGGCCACAGTCCATCACGAAGGGAGGCCAAGACAAGGGACCTGGAGAAAGAAACTGAAGCAGAGGCCAAATGCAGGCTTTCTCTTGACCTCGTAGCTGTCACTTGTTTCTTAGAACTTAGGTAGCCACAGTGATCCTCTTGCCTTAGTCTCCAAGTGCTGGGAGTACAGGTGTAAGCTATTGTGCCTGGCCACAGGTGGATTTGTTATTGTTGTTACTATTATTTTGTATTTTATAGTTACTGAAGATTAAGCCCAGGGTATAACATAGACAAGACAGGAATTTTCCCACTGAGATACACTGGCCCTTTTAAAAATTTTGTGTTTAGGCTGGCTTTGAACTTGTCGTTCTCTGACTTTAGTCTCATTTCTCCCAGGTAGCTGCCTCCATAGTTTGAGAGGCACACGCCTCTTGGGCTGACTGGTGTTGCACGCGTCTGTGGTTCAAGCACTCCTTAATCCCTCAAACTGAATTCTACTTCATTGTTGTGTATGTGTTCTTTTGTTTGTTTGTTTGTTTTTCGAGACGAGGTTTCTCTGTAGCTGGCCTCAAACTCACAGAGATCCGCCTCCTCTGCCTCCCTAGTGCTGGGATTAAAGGCATGTGCCACCACCAACCGGCTTGTGTGTGTTTTCTAAACTGGAGTTCTTAAGTATGGTTTTCTTGATTTGGGGTCAGGAGTGGTCTTCCTTTTGTAACTGGTCAGTTTGTAGCTGAGTCATGGCTCCCATATTAGTGCCTAACCTTCAATTTTCCTCTGCTATTCCATTCTTTACTGACGATTATATCATTTCCTTTTGACTCAGCTGGTCTTCACGTATGCAGTTTAACTCACCTTTTTGCAATGATGAACTTTCTTTCTTGGCCTTAAAATTTGTTACTTATTAACATTTTTTCCAGGTATTTTGTTGAAAGTAAACAGGTAGCTTTGACTCTTATCTGCTTTCTGCCATATCCTGTTCTGTGTTCAGAAAATAGCTAGGCTTTATCAGCCTTTTGTAATGGTTTTTGTATTTATTCCTGGCATGCTCTATTTCTAACTAGATGCTTGCTCTAGTTTCATAGCCAATCCTCTAGTTTTCAACCTTTAGCTCTTGAGCTCTGTCCGTATGTAGAGTATTCATTTTAGGGAAGAATCCATCATAGTTAATCTAAGCTCACAACAGTCTACTTCGCTGTCAGATGATTTTCTCAGATGACTCTGAGGCAGCATGGGACTAAAATTGAGCCTGAGGTCTCATGTATGTTACACGTAGTGCTCTACTACTGAGCTCCCTCCCAGCCCTGCCCATTTAAAGGCCTGTGACCTGCCACTCATCTTTAGAGTTCATGCTCTGTTCTACTGCATGAACCTTATTGAGCTGTGGCCCTGAGCACATGTGTCCCATACTGTATTATCCAAGCTAGTGACTATTTTGGGACTCACTCTTTTAAACCACTGCACACAGAGATTTTTTTCTCTTGTGTATGCAGCAATATTCTTCCAGTTAAGTATACTCGCAGGCAGGCCGGCAAGGTGGCTCCGCACTTAAGCCTGACAATTTAGGGTTCCACAGGTGGAGGGACAGGACCGACTCTCAGAAGCTGTTCTCTGATCTCCACACATGCACTGTGGTCTAAGCCCTATCCTACAACACAGTAGACCTTCACAATAAATAAATGTAACAATTCTTTTTAAGTGGGCTTTTAAAAGTTTCAGTGTGAACCTGGTATGGTGGTCCACAGCCTTTAATCCCAGCACTCAAGAGGCAGAGGCAGGCAGATCTTTCTGAGTTCAGCAGTCTAGTCTACACAGTGAGTTCCAGGACAGCCAGAGGAACAGTGATAAAACAGTAATACCTCATCTCAAAAGAGTTGGTCTGTTTTCCCACAGTGTCAATAGTCTTTCCAGCATAGTTTCCTGCATATTTTTTGTAACAGAGCTGCATATTTAGAAAATTCTTTAGTGGTTTGTAAGCTTTTTAAAGGTAGAATTTACATAGTGTAAGTCCTTTTAAGTCTGCAGTCAGCTCTCTGCAGTTTTTACCACATCTTCAACTGCAAATAGAAAATACTCTTAAGAAAGAAGACCTTACAGTTGAGCAGCTATTTGTGTATTTACATTGTTTGAGGTATTACAAGTAGCCTGTGGAAGGCTGGATGAGGCTGTAGTTCAGTGAGTATAGTATGTGCCTTCCATGCATGAAGTGCCCTGTATTTGATCTCCAGACCACATGAACCAGGTGTGATAGGGCATGTCAGTATTCTCAGCACTGAAGAGAGAGGTGGGAGAATCAGAAGCAAGACCAGCCTAGACAGGCAGATTGGTAGGTACTAAATATATAAATAAAGCTAAAAAGATGTGTGTATGTTTTGGACTAATATGCCTTATTTTAAAAGGGTACTTAGTATCTTTGTTTTCGTGTGCAGAGGGTATCCAGGAGCCATTTTACTTGGATTCTGTGGGTGACAGAACTGTGCTGCCTTCTCCACAGTCTAATTTACAGCGTTTCTGTTACCTTGTGTTCATATATTCAGTTCATTCCTCCTACATCTAGGTATCATTCTGTCTCTGTATATTTGGCAATTCTTGGACATTTCATGTAAATAAACTTGTGTCTTTTGTATCTGGCTTCTTCACTGAGCAGGGTGTTTTTGAGGTTCATTTATTTAGCAACACTTCTGATTTATTGCTGACTAGTATCCCATTGTGTGACTTTGAAGAGTAAATTAATTTTGATGTCCGCCCTCAAAATGGCATAGTGGTCTTGTCTTCAGCCCTGGATTATATATGATTTTCTCGTTGTCTCTGAAGGTCTTTCTAAAATAGATACCTGAATAAACATCCTGTGTTGCCCAGCTTGTTTTATTAAGCTTGCTTTCTGTGTCCCCCTAGGGCCATGTTCATGAGTGGACTAAGTGAAAGCAAGCAGACGCATGTGCACCTGAGGAATGTGGATGCTGCGGCCCTGCAGATGATAATAACCTATGCATACACGGGGAACTTGGCAGTGAATGACAGTACCGTAGAGCAGCTCTACGAAACAGCTTGCTTCCTGCAGGTAAAGCGGGCTTCTAACCTGCTAGTGAGGTGGAGCTTATTTTATTGACTTTTTGTACATTGGTGTTTGCCTCTGTGTGTGTGTGTATGTCTTTGTGAGGGCCAGATCCCCTGGAGTTACAGACAGCTGTGAGCTGCCATATGGGTGCTGTGAATTCAACCTGGGTCCTCTAGAAGAGCAACCAGTGCTCATAACCAGAGTCATCTTACCAGGCCCGCATTCATGATAGATATATCTTTATCTGTACAGTTTTAATGTTAATTTTATATGAGTCACTTTCTGGTTATAAAATGTGAAGTGAAAAAAAAAAACAGGACTTTTTTCAGTTGGTAAATGATTTTACGGCAGGAATGTCATAAAACAAATAGGCAAGTGGCAAAATAGCAGCCACATTGGTTTAGAAATAAATACTAAGTTTATTTTCCCATTTGTTCAGGGGTAACACTGTTAAACACAAGGTCTTATCTGTGTGGATCTGAATACAGAGCCTGTAAATTGAAAATCAGTGAGCTGAGTCTGGTGGTGCACACCTGTAATCAGAGTGCCAGGAAATCAGATTCCAGGGCATTCAGAGCTTTGCATACAGTGAGGCCTGTCTTGAAAGAGATACAGAGTCATTTTCGTACTGGTTTTGTATTTTCTTATCTTTTTATTTTTGAGACAGGGTTTCTGTGTGTAACAGTCCTGCCTATCCTGAAACTCACTTTGTAGACCAGGCTGGCTTCAAACTCACTGAGATCCTCCTGCCTCTGCCTCCCAAGTGCTGGAATTAAAGACTATGCGCCATAACCAGCCAGCTCTGGTTTCATATTTTGCCTGATGCTCTTCAGAATTAGATTTCAAGTTAAGTATTGTTGAAGTTTAGAGCATTTACAGTGTTTAAAGCCTAAATTCATTATGTTTGATAGAACTCTCACAAACACATTTGGATTGCTATGGAAGATTTGATGCTAGTGATGGTTGTGAACTATATTGAGCTATTAAGTAGTTAGCTAAAATAGATGATTGATGTATTTTAGTATGATTAACTGTTCTATATTGCTTAGACTCCCTCCAGATTTTATAGGTGTATGGCTATTCCCATCATCTCTTTCTCTGCTTTGGAATAACACGTTGTACTTTGAAAACTGCTGTTTGCAGCCAGGCATGATGGCATGGCACCATGCTGTACTCCCAGCAGCTGGGAGGTAGAAGAGAACGGCTGGTTGAGGTGACACCAGCTATATGGAGCAAACCCCTGTCTGCAAAAACAAAAGAAACAAAGTTTCTACCAAGGGAGAACTTTTAGATCTCAGGAACCAGCCTTAAATAGGCATTTAGATCATTTAAAAAGCTCCTTAAATCTGAGATTGCTGTATGGGTCACTCACAGCAGCCTGAATAGGAGCGGTAAATAGGTCGTCGGGCTAGAGGAAGAAATGGAAATTGCCTAGTCTTGTAGTCTTGAAGTCTAATTTTATTATTGCAGGAAACTCTGTGTGTGTGTGTGTGTGTGTGTGTGTGTGTGTGTGTGTGTGTGTGAATGCATACATACATATGGTAGTAAAAATTGACAGTATAGGGGAGTCTGCTATGGGAAACCTATATCTCACATGAAAATAAACTGGAGGGAGCTAGACAGTGGTGGCGCACGCCTTTAATCCCAGCACTTGGGAGGCAGAGGCAGGTAGATCTTTGAGTTCAGGGCTAGCCTTGTCTACAAGAGCTAGTTCTAGGACAGGCTCCAAAGCCACAGAGAACCCTGTCTCAATAAACCAAAAATAATAAATTAATTAATCAAAAAAAAAAACTGGAGAGATGGGAGTAGCTCTCAATGTAGGATATTAGATTTAGATTCTCAGCGTTTTTTAAATTATTTTTTATTTATCATCCTTTATTCCCCTTATTTTAGGTTGAAGATGTATTACAGCGTTGTCGAGAATATTTAATTAAAAAAATTAATGCAGAGAACTGTGTTCGGTTGTTGAGTTTTGCTGATCTCTTCAGTTGTGAAGAGTTGAAGCAGAGTGCTAAAAGAATGGTGGAGCACAAGTTCACTGCTGTCTACCACCAGGAAGCCTTCATGCAGCTGTCCCACGACCTGCTGATAGACATTCTCAGCAGTGACAACCTAAACGTCGAGAAGGAAGAGACAGTCCGAGAAGCTGCGATGCTGTGGCTGGAGTACAACACAGAATCACGATCCCAGTATTTGTCTTCGGTTCTTAGCCAAATCAGAATTGATGCACTTTCAGAAGTCACACAGAGAGCTTGGTTCCAGGGGCTCCCGCCCAACGATAAGTCTGTTGTGGTTCAAGGTCTTTATAAGTCTATGCCCAAGTTTTTCAAACCAAGACTTGGGATGACTAAGGAGGAGATGATGATTTTCATTGAAGCATCATCAGAAAACCCTTGTAGTCTTTACTCTTCTGTCTGTTATAGCCCCCAGGCAGAGAAAGTTTACAAGTTATGCAACCCGCCAGCTGATTTGCATAAGGTTGGGACAGTTGTAACCCCTGATAATGATATTTACATAGCAGGGGGCCAGGTGCCCCTGAAAAACACAAAAACAAATCACAGTAAGACAAGCAAACTGCAGACCGCCTTCAGAACTGTGAATTGCTTTTACTGGTTTGATGCACAACAAAATACCTGGTTTCCAAAGACGCCGATGCTCTTTGTCCGCGTGAAGCCATCCTTGGTTTGCTGTGAAGGCTATATCTATGCAATTGGAGGAGACAGTGTTGGTGGAGAACTCAATCGGAGGACTGTAGAAAGATACGACACTGAGAAGGACGAGTGGACAATGGTGAGCCCCTTACCCTGTGCTTGGCAGTGGAGTGCAGCCGTTGTGGTCCATGACTGCATTTATGTGATGACATTGAACCTCATGTACTGTTACTTTCCGAGGTCTGACTCATGGGTAGAGATGGCCATGAGGCAGACTAGCAGATCTTTTGCTTCAGCTGCAGCTTTTGGCGACAAAATTTTCTATATTGGAGGGTTGCATATCGCTACCAATTCTGGCATAAGACTCCCCTCTGGCACTGTGGATGGGTCTTCAGTAACTGTGGAAATTTATGATGTGAATAAAAACGAATGGAAAATGGCAGCCAACATCCCTGCTAAAAGGTACTCTGATCCCTGTGTTAGAGCTGTTGTGATCTCAAATTCTCTTTGTGTGTTTATGCGAGAAACTCACTTAAATGAACGAGCTAAATACGTCACCTACCAGTATGATTTGGAACTTGATCGGTGGTCTCTGCGGCAGCACATATCTGAACGTGTACTGTGGGATCTAGGGAGAGATTTTCGATGCACTGTGGGGAAGCTTTATCCATCCTGTCTTGAAGAATCTCCATGGAAGCCACCAACTTACCTTTTTTCACCAGATGGAACTGAGGAGTTTGAACTGGACGGAGAAATGGTTGCGCTTCCCCCTGTATAGGGGAATTGAAGGGGTGCACATGCTGGACTAGTGATATCCTTTGTTAAACCAGAGGATATAAAAGGACTAAGTATGAGTACATAAAAATCTATCTTTGATACATTTTATTTTTATGACCTACTTAATATTTGCATCAGTATAATATATATATCAGTGTGTCATACAGAAAGATAATGCTTCTGTAATATGAATAGGTTATTTGATAATTGAGAGACTTTGATGTGTATCATGTGAGCATGAGAGTCTGGATTATCTAACATTGTTAGCCCTGTGTATGTACAGTCCAGAACTTCACTTTTAAAAGGAATTTCCTGTTCCTAGTGTGGTATACCAAAATTGTGCTGAGATTATTTTAGTATATGTATTGAATTCCTGTAATTCTAAAGTCCTGGAATATAGTTTTTCTAGCATAATTCAGCTGCACTTAACACTAATGTTCATGTCAGTCTAGAAACGTCTTTCAAGTCCTATACTGTTGCTGAGGAAGATCTCCTCTGTGTCTATGGTATCACACAGGGAAGCTGTGACTGCAGGACCAGTCTCACTCTTCTACTAGGTGCATGTATTCCCTTCCCACTGACTATACTTGTCCATCTAGAATACAGGTTGTCCAGTCAGCTGGTCACTTACCAGGTGCGGACTTAAATTGCTGGGCTTGCAAATGAATTGCTAGTCCCTCATTGTGCGGGTCATTGTGGAGCTTTGGTCGGTAAATGTCTCCACTTTCCATATTACATTAACGTTGGCTCATGCATATAACCACCTGCTGCTGATGTAGTTCTCCATCTTAAAAAGATTTAGAATGGATTAACCAGGTCATTACATCTTAATTTAATAATGAGCATTACTGTAGAGTGATTGTGTGTAGGTATCTCTTAGGTATGTTTTTTAACCTGATGTGTGTATGTTTGGGGGGTGGGGTAGGAAGGTGAGCTGTGCAGGAATTGTCAGCACTGAGTATGCAGGAGAGCAAACACTAGCACTGCTCAGGCATTAATCCCAGGAACCACTAGCAGCTGTGGGGCGCCACCAATGCAACGTGAGCACGGGTGCCTCGTGACAAACATTGCTGGCATGTTCAACTGCATAATGCTCTGGCACTGTATTTTGAATGACATTAATTTATTAAATAAATTGTATATAATCAGTATCTGATTTGGGTTTTTTCTTTTGTGGTGGGAATGCTCTGGCTGTGCTTTCAGTTGAGCTTTTGCTGGCCCAGCTTAGGCATTTGTGAATGATTTCTTAAATCTGTTTGATGCACACACACACACACACACACACACACACATCCCTTTCTGTAGTCCTCTTATCCAACAGTAGCTTTGGTTTGAAAATACTAAGTATAGAATTGTAGAAATGAACTTGAAGCAAATTAACCTTCATGTTTGAATTGAATAAGCTGCATAACTCTTAGTCACTTAACCAACTCAGTTCAGGTTCACTGTGGTATGGAGGCGGCAGCTTGTTTCTTTCCCAGCGCCGCCCAGCAGCTCTGAAATAATCACACTATATTATTTAAAACACTGCTTGGCCCATTAGCTCTGACTTCTTATTGGCTATCTTTTACCAATTAACCCATTTCCAGTAATCTGAGTATTGCCACATGGTTGTGGCTTACTGGCTAAAGTTTCAGTATGTTTGTCTCCAGTGGTGGCTCCATGGCTTCTCCTTGACTCTGCTTCCTTTCTCCCAGCATTCAGTTTAGGTGTCCCCCCCCCCCCCCCCCCCCCGCCTACCTAAGTTCCCCCTATCAACCATCCAAGACCATCCAAGGCAGTTTATTTATTAGCCAATGGTATTCACAGCATATAGAGGAGAATCCCACATCAGTTCTCTATGGCATTAAGGTAACTTAACAATTACTGATTCTAATTTATGAAATAAGCTTTTATAATAAAGGTGTAAGTAATAAAGTCATGTAAAAACAGTATATGTAGGGTTTGATACTATGCCCATCTTGAGATAGAGGGGTCTTTGGATATGTCTGCAGATAAGAGAACTATTGGAATCATCTGGGGGTGTTGTAAAAGCTTGAGGTTAGCAGGGCAGGGATGCTTGGCTCTTAGTCACAGCACTTCTTGAAAGAGTTGAAGTACTCTACTTGAGTGCTGTTGGTTCAGGCCTTGTGTAAGGATTTGGAAGATGACCAGACTCTGGAGGACATCATTTGTCGTGTTTACAGTGTCGGGGTCCAAACCCCAACATAAACTATCTCTCTGGACCAGTGGGAGGCGCAGGAATTAAGACACAACTCACATGCCTTTATCAGGAGGGAGATTCTCAGTGATCCCTCATAAATCCTGAGTTCACATCTTGAAAATTCCTCTGTGTTTATTCTCCAAAGAGCCTTTATACCAAAATGTAAACCGAGGGGGGAATTCATTAGCATTCTGTTTTCTAGGTAACCAGGTGAATGGCTTTATTCAAGTCCACACCTTTGATCACACTTTTTTATGCCCATTTTGTCACCTCTCCCTATCTTCCTGCTCTGTATGCCAGCTCTATCACCTAGGTAGGAATTAACCACTCTATCCCAGGCATCCTCCAGATCACAAAAGAAGGAACAGGGTAACGATAGCCTGTCTGGAAGGCTACATGACCACCTCAGGTACAAACTATGGCCTGAGTCTGGCTGCCATACCATGCAGAAATATGGGCCTACAATCCACTCTCTCTTATTAATTTTAATAAAACCTGTGCTTCTGTAACAGGACAGAAGATCACGCCTGCCTTGGGCAAAGGCCATTTACCCAGATTTTCCCATCTTTGGAACAGGCATTCATCTGGGAAAAAGCTTCAAACCCATCATTGACTGCTGATCTCTGTGAAGAAAAGAGATTTGGGAGAGAGATATATTTTGGGCTCTGTGTCTTGGAGCCATACTTTCTTGTCAGGATAAATTATAATGCTTTATGAATAATCATGCTTTAAAGGCTATAATCTATTTAAAGGAGAAGAGAGCACCTCAAACTTTTCACATTGTATCAAAATCTAAAATTCTTAACATATGCATTAAATATAAACATTTACAGGGTGTGTCAAACTTTTCCCAACATGAGCAGTTACAAACATCATCAGGTCATTACCATAATGCTCAGTATTATTGATCAATACCAATTTTTCTCAGCATCTTATAAGCACTTACAAATATCAGGTCAATACCATGATTTTTCAACATTGTTGGTCAATACCAACATTTCTCAACATCTTATATGCATTTACAGACACTATCAGGTCATTACCATAATTAACAATAAATCCACAATTAAACATTATCAGGTCAATACCATATTTAACAATAAGTCCACAGTTTAACATCACAGTTTTCTTAAATCCACATTAAACAAAAGAAGAAAAGCTTTTCTGCTGGGTAAGAGTACAATGACATTGTTATCAAATACCAGTTCCAGTCCAATATTTTAATGAAAATTAGTTCTGTGTCCCAGAGACAAAAACAGTCAAATGTTCAATCTGCATCTCAGGTCCAAAGCAAACAGGATTCAAACTGCAGAAAATTGTAGTCATCACGGTCAGGTCATCTCAGCAGGGCCTCTGGGTCTGTGTGTGTGTCCCAAATGTCTGGAAGCAGCTCAGCATCTCTTCCTCAGAGCAGCATGGCACCCTGAAGTATAGAGTGGTGGTCCACAGATCAGGCACTCCATCTCTGTTCACAGAAATGATGTCCTCCAGAGTCTGGTCATCTTCCAAATCCTTACACAAGGCCTGAACCAACAGCACTCAAGGGGGTGGGGAAGACTGGACCAAAGGTTCCTCTCCAGCTCCTCTATGGGGGCGTTTGCAACTATGATGTCATTAGGTCTGCCACTCCTTTACTGTATATACAGTCATCTCATCCAGCTTTATTTTCTTTCTGTGGAAAAAAACACAAAACACATCCTCCAACCCAAATTAATATAGGTTGGGTCTTTTTATAATTTATTGCAAGGGCTTTCTTTTTTCTACTTGCTTTAGCAAAGGTCGCCTTGGTGCCATCATTGCAGATCTGTCTGCAACTTACATCCTTTTAAGTTGTTTTCAAGGAGCCATGGTGCGCTCCACAATTGGTTTTCATTATTAACCATATATGCAGTCCTTCCATTGGAAGAGCCATTTATAAAATTCAACATAACATTCTTTAAGGGATTTTTAGCTATAACATTAGCAAAATATAGGTCTGAGAATTACAGCAACAATCATCTGGAAAAAAAAAGATTATTACTCTAGATTACTCTAGTCTTTGAATTGAGCAAACACAATTGTCCAAGAATCATTATCTTAAAACTATCAATTAATTGCTTAGTATAACATTGATCATAGTCAATTCCCTGCTAAAATATCTTCTAGATTTCATTCTGTTCTGATTTAGACAGGCTACTGCTCTAAATTAAGAATTCACTATCTTAACTGGCAAAATGGAAAGGTGCAGCCACAAAAAGCATTGTTTTTTTTTTTCATAAAACTGCTGTAGAATAAGTTTTGTACTTAATATACACACACTTGCCATAGCTGAATTATAATTAATATACTCTGCCTGCTTGAGTACCTACCTGGATGCTTCTATAAGCTCTCTATTGGAAACTGGCTCATTGCTCCCTTTAAGAATTTTACTTTGTATCTCAAGATCTCCCATAAGAATATTATAACGAAGGCTTTAACCATTGTGTATCTAATTAATAAAGTTTGTAAACTATCCTCATAAGTTACAAGTCTGTCTAGCTGATAGGAAAATGGAAAAAGCATATTCAACTAATGATGCTGGCCTAATTAGACATCAACATGTAGAATGAAAACAGATTCATATTCATCTCTATGCACGAGACTCAAGTTTAAATGAATCAGAGACCTCAACATAAAACCAACCACACTGAACCTCACAGAAGAAAAATTAGAAAAACACTTTGGCACATCTATCAATTACAGCCCCAGTGGTACCAACATTGAGAGAAACAATAAATGAGATCTCCTGAACTGAGAAGCTTCTGTGTAACAAAGGACATAGTCAACACGACATAATATCAGCCTATAAAATGGGAAAAATCTTATCACTAATGCACTCCAAAAACATGAAGAATTCAGGAAATTAGTCATCAAAAGAACAAATAATCCTGGGGCTGGAGAGATGGCTCAGAGGTTACGAGCATTGCCTGCTCTTCCAAAGGTCCTGAGTTCAATTCCCAGCAACCACATGGTGGCTCACAACTATCTGTAATGGGGTCTGGTGCCCTCTTCTGGCCTGCAGACATACACACAGACAGAATATTGTATACATAATAAATAAATAAATAAATAAATAAATAAATAAATAAATAAATATTTTAAAATATTTTTAAAAAAACAAATAATCCAACAAAAATATATGATACAGACCTAAACTTAAAACTCTCAGTAGTTGAACTTAAAATGACTGAAAGATACTCAAAAAACCTCAAACATAGCATCCTTAACCATTAGAGAAATGCAAGTTTAAAACCCCGAGATTCCATCTTATTGCTGTAACAATGACCAAGATTAAAAATACTTATGACAATTTATGCTGAAGAGAATGCGGGGTAAAGAAAAACCTCTACCACTGCTGCTATGCAACATGAGGGCCTGCTTGTTGGTGTTTCTGTCCTGCCCAGTTCCCACAGCCGTTAGGTCCCAAAGAATCACACAGAGGTTACATAGGTTACATTAGTTATAAACTGATTGGCCCATTAATTCAGGCTTTTTATTAACTCTTGTAATTTATATTAACCCATTATTCTTATCTATGTTAGCCACATGGCTTGGTATTTTTTTTGGCAGGGCAGGTCACATCTTTCTTCTTCTGTATCTGGGCAGGACTGGGGAAAAAGCTTCCTTCTTCCCAGAATACTCCTGTTCTCATTGCCCCACCTCTACTTCCTGTCTGGTTGTCCCACCTATACTTCCTGCCTGGCTACTGGCCAATCAGCATTTATTTAAAATATAACTGACAGAATTCAGAATTGCCCCGCACCACTGGTGGAAGTGCAAACTGGCACAGCTGCTTTGGATCCTAGTATGGTGATTTCTTAGAAAATTAGGCAACAATCTACCTTAAAACTCAGACACAAAAGGTATTCAACCATACTTAAGGACATGTGCCCAATTATGTTCACAGCAGAGGGGGGGGAGAGAGAGAGTTTGGAAGGGTGTCAAATGGTCCTTTATCAGGGATTGCCTAAGACCATGGGGAACTCAGCTCATAGATATTTATGATTCATAGCAAAGTTTTAGTGAACAAAAATAATTTTATGATTGGGGGTAATCATAACATGAGGAACTATATTAGAGGGTCACAGCATTAGGAAGATTGAGAACCACTAGTTTAGAAGGAATCTGATGTGGAATTCTCTGTATGCTGTGAATATCATTGGTGAATAAAGAAACTGCCTTGGCCTAGGGTAGAACTTAGGTAGGCAGGGAAAACTAAACTGAATGCTGGGAGAAAGGGGGCATAGTGAAGAGAAGCCATGGAGCCACAGCCAGAGACAGACATGTTGAAACCTTGCCGGTAGGCCATGAACCTCATGGTAAAATATAAAGTAATAGAGATGGGTTAATTCAAGATGTAAGAGCTAGCTAGCAATATGCTTAATTAATTGGCCAAGCAGTGATTTAATTAATACAGTTTCTGTGTGGTTATTTTGGGAGTCTAGGCAGCTAGGAAACGAACAAGCAGCCTCCTTACTACAGGAATCCTTTAAGAGGAAAAAATTTTAATGTATGCATATTTGTGTGTATCCAAGTAAGAATTTGTGCAATATGCAGTTGCCTGAGACCAGAGTGTGTCAGATCCTCTGGATTTACAGGAGATGGGTGCTTAGCACTGGACACGGATCCTCTGTGAGACCAGCAACTGCTGAGCCATCTCTCTGGTCCTAAGATTCATTTTGAGGTGATCATGGAAGAACAGGAAATAGCAGAAAATTGTAAATCTTAGAACAGAGGTAACGTAATAAGAAACAAGTCTCCTGGAACTTAGGGTGGAGGTGTGTGAGCTCTGACAGTTATGTTGGTAATTCTAGAAAGAAATTCACAAGGCATCCAATCCATCAAAGTAGATCAGCAAGCTTGAGGTCGGCTAGGAGCCCTGTTTCAGGAAAGGATCCTCTCCCAACCCCCCTACCAATCACCAGGGAGTATACTGTAGTATGGAGCCATCTTGGGAAGGAACCTGCTGTTCAAATTTGGACTGCTTTGCCAGTTAGAACCCACATAGACATTCCTCAGTGCTGGTTTTTTGGGCAGCTGCCTCTTGAGCCAAATGTGACCCAGTAAATTGATTCAAACTTGCTGTCAGTCCTATACTGCTGGGGACAAGTGCTACCATATTTAGGAGAATAGGGAGTACATTTCAAACCTCAAGGCTGTAGAAGCTTGCCCTGAGTCCAAAGGCATGGCCTGCTGTGTGCAAAAGCTTTCACCCACAGTTTGCTGCTCTCTCCCAAATGTTACCTACTGGGTATATAAGGGGAAACTGTGACTGTCACCCCAGCCTGGAAACCCACCACCTCAAAATACCTGGAAAGAAGCTAACTGGAGAGTTGTGCTGTCACTCGCAGGGCACCTCAGCTGAAGGAGTTCAAGGTTACAAAAGCTTAAAGTTGGGATGTGGTGACACATGCCTTAATTTCCTTAATCCCAGCACTTGGGAGGCAGAGACAGGTGGATGCCTGTGAGTTTGAGGCCACCTTGGTCTACATAATGAGTTCCAGGTCTATACAGAGAAACCCTGCCTTGAATGAGAAAGAGAGAGAGAGAGAGAGAGAGAGAGAGAGAGAGAGAGAGAGAGAGAGAGTGGTAGTCCCTGCCATGATGGGGGCTTTCTCAGGTACTGCTGCCATTGGCCACTACTTGTATATGTCTGTGGCACCAGTGACATTGGTAATGAAGGGTCTGAAGCACTTGTCCTTTTACCAGACCATGATGGAGAGCAGAAAGCTTCCTGGTAGAGGGTAGGATGCTTCCTGGGAAGAGGTGGCAGAAAGCACTTAATTCCCTTTGGTGTGCCCACAGGCAGGCTTGTGAGTCATGTCTAGTCAAACAAGATGCAGGAGGTGGCAGAGATAGTGTTGTTTCTCTCTGCTGTTACTCACTTTGCTGTTGCTATGGGTGTGCTCCTCCAGAAGCCAGAACTTGGGCTCCCCAGTCATATGCACACAGGCAGGGAAATCACCTGGTGGTTCCCCTGCACCATCTTTTACCTGTAGTGCTCACCAGACGAGGACAAGTGAGTCATGTTTAGAGTTAGTCAGAACTTCTCTCAGGGACTCCTTTAGCTGTGCATGCCCATCATGGCAGGGACTACCACTACCATTGCAGGAATAGCACACTGTTCTACACATAGTTTGCTGGGTATGCTGCAGCTGCATGGACTGCTAGTGTCCCTACTCCTGTGCTACCTAACAGAGTCTTTCCATCTTTTACATAGAATCCACTATGTCGAAGCCTACTAATCATAGACACATCTGTGTTTCCCCAAAGCGCCAACTTCTTTATTTTCAGAGAATGTATAATAAACTGAGACAACTCAAGACACATCTTTTTGTTTTGGTTTTGGTTTTTTTTTTTCTTTTTCTTTTTCTTTTTTCTTTTTCTTTTCTTTTTTTTTTTTTTTTTTTTTTTTTTTTTTTTTTTTTTTTTTTTTTTTTTTTTTTTTTTTT